>NW_028222192.1:0-7816 GCF_056783735.1 Eptatretus burgeri
TTCCAAGTCACCTCCCTCATTATCTGGAATATGTATGACCTTTTTCATTCAATGGCGGGGGATTCCCCATCTCTGATGGTAAATTTCTTAAATGCTGCGCGGTGTATAAACATGATTGTTTTTTATTTCTATCTTATGAATATTACTTAACGCGTGCACATGAGAGAATAGGAAACAACAACAACACAATACCCTGGCAATTTGGAATCTGTGTCATTGGCGATGACCCTTTTGCTTCCGGTTTTTTTTTTGCTTCCGGTTTTTGTCATCGGGAATGATGCGTCCCTGGAGATAAAGGCATCATCGGAGACATGAAAGACCCAAATATCAGACATGGTGTATATTTCCTCCACTGATTTTAATAAAGATATCTCCCGCATCATCAAACAATAATTTTTAATCGTGATTTACATTATTTGATCGCTGATCCCGAATCCAGGCAGAAGTTACCGGAAATTGCATATACAGTTGTGAACAAGTTATAGGTAAAATCAGAAGCGAATGTAAGAAGAATTCGACGTTCGCTTCTAGTATTTGTTTTTTAGATGAAATCCTGTTCTAGGCGGTGTAGTTTTCGTTGTGAAGGTAATGTTGAGGTAATATTAATTTTTTTCGATGAGATCCCGTTCTTGGCAGTGTAGTTGTTATGAAGGTATAGGTGAGGTAATATTAATTTTTTTTAGATGAGATCCTGTTCTCGGCGGTGTAGTTGTTGTGAAGGTAATGTTGAGGTAATATTTATTTTTTTAGATAAGATCCTGTTCTCGGCGGTGTAGTTGTTGTTGTGAAGGTAATGTTGAGGAACTATTTATTTTTGCAGATGAGATCCTGTTCTAGGCGGTGTAGTTGTCGTTGTGAAGGTAATGTTGATGATTTTTTTTTCAGATGAGATCCTGTTCTAGGCGGTGTAGTTGTCGTTGTGAAGGTAATGTTGAGGAATTTTTTTTTTTCAGATGAGATCCTGTTCGAGGCGGTGTAGTTGTTGTTGTGAAGGTAATGTTGAGGAAATATTTATTTTTGCAGATGAGATCCTGTTCTAGGCGGTGTAGTTGTCGTTGTGAAGGTAATGTTGACGATTTTTTTTTTCAGATGAGATCCTGTTCTAGGCGGTGTAGTTGTCGTTGTGAAGGTAATGTTGACGATTTTTTTTTTCAGATGAGATCCTGTTCTAGGCGGTGTAGTTGTTGTTGTGAAGGTAATGTTGAGGTAATATTTATTTTTTTAGATAAGATCCTGTTCTCGGCGGTGTAGTTGTTGTTGTGAAGGTAATGTTGAGGAAATATTTATTTTTGCAGATGAGATCCTGTTCTAGGCGGTGTAGTTGTCGTTGTGAAGGTAATGTTGAGGAATTTTTTTTTTCAGATGAGATCCTGTTCTAGGCGGTGTAGTTGTTGTTGTGAAGGTAATGTTGAGGAAATATTTATTTTTGCAGATGAGATCCTGTTCTAGGCGGTGTAGTTGTCGTTGTGAAGGTAATGTTGACGATTTTTTTTTTCAGATGAGATCCTGTTCTAGGCGGTGTAGTTGTTGTTGTGAAGGTAATGTTGAGGAAATATTTATTTTTGCAGATGAGATCCTGTTCTAGGCGGTGTAGTTGTCGTTGTGAAGGTAATGTTGACGATTTTTTTTTTCAGATGAGATCCTGTTCTAGGCGGTGTAGTTGTCGTTGTGAAGGTAATGTTGACGATTTTTTTCTTCAGATGAGATCCTGTTCTAGGCGGTGTAGTTTTCGTTGTGAAGGTAATGTTGAGGTAATATTAATTTTTTTCGATGAGATCCCGTTCTTGGCAGTGTAGTTGTTATGAAGGTATAGGTGAGGTAATATTAATTTTTTTTAGATGAGATCCTGTTCTCGGCGGTGCAGTTGTTGTGAAGGTAATGTTGAGGTAATATTTATTTTTTTAGATAAGATCCTGTTCTCGGCGGTGTAGTTGTTGTTGTGAAGGTAATGTTGAGGAACTATTTATTTTTGCAGATGAGATCCTGTTCTAGGCGGTGTAGTTGTCGTTGTGAAGGTAATGTTGATGATTTTTTTTTTCAGATGAGATCCTGTTCTAGGCGGTGTAGTTGTCGTTGTGAAGGTAATGTTGAGGAATTTTTTTTTTTCAGATGAGATCCTGTTCGAGGCGGTGTAGTTGTTGTTGTGAAGGTAATGTTGAGGAAATATTTATTTTTGTAGATGAGATCCTGTTCTAGGCGGTGTAGTTGTCGTTGTGAAGGTAATGTTGACGATTTTTTTTTTCAGATGAGATCCTGTTCTAGGCGGTGTAGTTGTTGTTGTGAAGGTAATGTTGAGGAAATATTTATTTTTGCAGATGAGGTCCTGTTCTAGGCGGTGTAGTTGTCGTTGTGAAGGTAATGTTGACGATTTTTTTTCAGATGAGATCCTGTTCTAGGCGGTGTAGTTGTTGTAGTGAAGGTAATGTTGAGGAAATATTTATTTTTGCAGATGAGATCCTGTTCTAGGCGGTGTAGTTGTCGTTGTGAAGGTAATGTTGACGATTTTTTTTTTCAGATGAGATCCTGTTCTAGGCGGTGTAGTTGTCGTTGTGAAGGTAATGTTGACGATTTTTTTTTTCAGATGAGATCCTGTTCTAGGCGGTGTAGTTGTTGTTGTGAAGGTAATGTTGAGGTAATATTTATTTTTTTTAGATAAGATCCTGTTCTCGGCGGTGTAGTTGTTGTTGTGAAGGTAATGTTGAGGAAATATTTATTTTTGCAGATGAGATCCTGTTCTAGGCGGTGTAGTTGTCGTTGTGAAGGTAATGTTGAGGAATTTTTTTTTTCAGATGAGATCCTGTTCTAGGCGGTGTAGTTGTTGTTGTGAAGGTAATGTTGAGGAAATATTTATTTTTGCAGATGAGATCCTGTTCTAGGCGGTGTAGTTGTCGTTGTGAAGGTAATATTGACGATTTTTTTTTTCAGATGAGATCCTGTTCTAGGCGGTGTAGTTGTCGTTGTGAAGGTAATGTTGAGGAATTGTTTTGTTTTTTCATATGAGATCCTGTTCTAGGCGGTGTAGTTGTTGTGAAGGTAATGTTGAGGTAATATTTATTTTTGCACATGAGATCCTGTTCTCGGTGGTGTAGTTGTCGTTGTGAAGGTAATGTTGAGGAAATATTTATTTTTGCAGATGAGATCCTGTTCTAGGCGGTGTAGTTGTCGTTGTGAAGGTAATGTTGACAATTTTTTTTCAGATGAGATCCTGTTCTAGGCGGTGTAGTTGTTGTTGTGAAGGTAATGTTGAGGAAATATTTATTTTTGCAGATGAGATCCTGTTCTAGGCGGTGTAGTTGTCGTTGTGAAGGTAATGTTGACGATTTTTTTTTTCAGATGAGATCCTGTTCTAGGCGGTGTAGTTGTCGTTGTGAAGGTAATGTTGACGATTTTTTTTTTTCAGATGAGATCCTGTTCTAGGCGGTGTAGTTGTTGTTGTGAAGGTAATGTTGAGGTAATATTTATTTTTTTAGATAAGATCCTGTTCTCGGCGGTGTAGTTGTTGTTGTGAAGGTAATGTTGAGGAAATATTTATTTTTGCAGATGAGATCCTGTTCTAGGCGGTGTAGTTGTCGTTGTGAAGGTAATGTTGAGGAATTTTTTTTTTCAGATGAGATCCTGTTCTAGGCGGTGTAGTTGTTGTTGTGAAGGTAATGTTGAGGAAATATTTATTTTTGCAGATGAGATCCTGTTCTAGGCGGTGTAGTTGTCGTTGTGAAGGTAATGTTGACGATTTTTTTTCAGATGAGATCCTGTTCTAGGCGGTGTAGTTGTTGTAGTGAAGGTAATGTTGAGGAAATATTTATTTTTGCAGATGAGATCCTGTTCTAGGCGGTGTAGTTGTCGTTGTGAAGGTAATGTTGACGATTTTTTTTTTCAGATGAGATCCTGTTCTAGGCGGTGTAGTTGTCGTTGTGAAGGTAATGTTGACGATTTTTTTCTTCAGATGAGATCCTGTTCTAGGCGGTGTAGTTTTCGTTGTGAAGGTAATGTTGAGGTAATATTAATTTTTTTCGATGAGATCCCGTTCTTGGCAGTGTAGTTGTTATGAAGGTATAGGTGAGGTAATATTAATTTTTTTTAGATGAGATCCTGTTCTCGGCGGTGCAGTTGTTGTGAAGGTAATGTTGAGGTAATATTTATTTTTTTAGATAAGATCCTGTTCTCGGCGGTGTAGTTGTTGTTGTGAAGGTAATGTTGAGGAACTATTTATTTTTGCAGATGGATCCTGTTCTAGGCGGTGTAGTTGTCGTTGTGAAGGTAATGTTGATGATTTTTTTTTTCAGATGAGATCCTGTTCTAGGCGGTGTAGTTGTCGTTGTGAAGGTAATGTTGAGGAATTTTTTTTTTTCAGATGAGATCCTGTTCGAGGCGGTGTAGTTGTTGTTGTGAAGGTAATGTTGAGGAAATATTTATTTTTGTAGATGAGATCCTGTTCTAGGCGGTGTAGTTGTCGTTGTGAAGGTAATGTTGACGATTTTTTTTTTCAGATGAGATCCTGTTCTAGGCGGTGTAGTTGTTGTTGTGAAGGTAATGTTGAGGAAATATTTATTTTTGCAGATGAGGTCCTGTTCTAGGCGGTGTAGTTGTCGTTGTGAAGGTAATGTTGACGATTTTTTTTCAGATGAGATCCTGTTCTAGGCGGTGTAGTTGTTGTAGTGAAGGTAATGTTGAGGAAATATTTATTTTTGCAGATGAGATCCTGTTCTAGGCGGTGTAGTTGTCGTTGTGAAGGTAATGTTGACGATTTTTTTTTTCAGATGAGATCCTGTTCTAGGCGGTGTAGTTGTCGTTGTGAAGGTAATGTTGACGATTTTTTTTTTCAGATGAGATCCTGTTCTAGGCGGTGTAGTTGTTGTTGTGAAGGTAATGTTGAGGTAATATTTATTTTTTTAGATAAGATCCTGTTCTCGGCGGTGTAGTTGTTGTTGTGAAGGTAATGTTGAGGAAATATTTATTTTTGCAGATGAGATCCTGTTCTAGGCGGTGTAGTTGTCGTTGTGAAGGTAATGTTGAGGAATTTTTTTTTTCAGATGAGATCCTGTTCTAGGCGGTGTAGTTGTTGTTGTGAAGGTAATGTTGAGGAAATATTTATTTTTGCAGATGAGATCCTGTTCTAGGCGGTGTAGTTGTCGTTGTGAAGGTAATGTTGACGATTTTTTTTTTCAGATGAGATCCTGTTCTAGGCGGTGTAGTTGTTGTTGTGAAGGTAATGTTGAGGAAATATTTATTTTTGCAGATGAGATCCTGTTCTAGGCGGTGTAGTTGTCGTTGTGAAGGTAATGTTGACGATTTTTTTTTTCAGATGAGATCCTGTTCTAGGCGGTGTAGTTGTCGTTGTGAAGGTAATGTTGAGGAATTTTTTTTTTCAGATGAGATCCTGTTCTAGGCGGTGTAGTTGTTGTTGTGAAGGTAATGTTGAGGAAATATTTATTTTTGCAGATGAGATCCTGTTCTAGGCGGTGTAGTTGTCGTTGTGAAGGTAATATTGACGATTTTTTTTTTCAGATGAGATCCTGTTCTAGGCGGTGTAGTTGTCGTTGTGAAGGTAATGTTGAGGAAATATTTATTTTTGCAGATGAGATCCTGTTCTAGGCGGTGTAGTTGTCGTTGTGAAGGTAATGTTGACGATTTTTTTTTTCAGATGAGATCCTGTTCTAGGCGGTGTAGTTGTCGTTGTGAAGGTAATGTTGAGGAATTTTTTTTTTCAGATGAGATCCTGTTCTTGGCGGTGTAGTTGTCGTTGTGAAGGTAATGTTGAGGAAATATTTATTTTTGCAGATGAGATCCTGTTCTAGGCGGTGTAGTTGTCGTTGTGAAGGTAATGTTGAGGAATTTTTTTTTTCAGATGAGATCCTGTTCTAGGCGGTGTAGTTGTTGTTGTGAAGGTAATGTTGAGGAAATATTTATTTTTGCAGATGAGATCCTGTTCTAGGCAGTGTAGTTGTCGTTGTGAAGGTAATGTTGAGGAAATATTTATTTTTGCAGATGAGATCCTGTTCTAGGCGGTGTAGTTGTCGTTGTGAAGGTAATGTTGACGATTTTTTTTTTCAGATGAGATCCTGTTCTAGGCGGTGTAGTTGTCGTTGTGAAGGTAATGTTGAGGAATTTTTTTTTTTCAGATGAGATCCTGTTCTAGGCGGTGTAGTTGTCGTTGTGAAGGTAATGTTGAGGAAATATTTATTTTTGCAGATGAGATCCTGTTCTAGGCGGTGTAGTTGTCGTTGTGAAGGTAATGTTGACGATTTTTTTTTTCAGATGAGATCCTGTTCTAGGCGGTGTAGTTGTCGTTGTGAAGGTAATGTTGAGGAATTTTTTTTTTTCAGATGAGATCCTGTTCTAGGCGGTGTAGTTGTTGTTGTGAAGGTAATGTTGAGGAAATATTTATTTTTGCAGATGAGATCCTGTTCTAGGCAGTGTAGTTGTCGTTGTGAAGGTAATGTTGAGGATTTTTTTTTTCAGATGAGATCCTGTTCTCGGCGGTGTAGTTGTTGTTGTGAAGGTAATGTTGAGGTAATATTTATTTTTTTAGATAAGATCCTGTTCTCGGCGGTGTAGTTGTTGTTGTGAAGGTAATGTTGAGGAAATATTTATTTTTGCAGATGAGATCCTGTTCTAGGCGGTGTAGTTGTCGTTGTGAAGGTAATGTTGAGGAATTTTTTTTTTCAGATGAGATCCTGTTCTAGGCGGTGTAGTTGTTGTTGTGAAGGTAATGTTGAGGAAATATTTATTTTTGCAGATGAGATCCTGTTCTAGGCGGTGTAGTTGTCGTTGTGAAGGTAATGTTGAGGAATTTTTTTTTTTCAGATGAGATCCTGTTCTAGGCGGTGTAGTTGTTGTTGTGAAGGTAATGTTGAGGAAATATTTATTTTTGCAGATGAGATCCTGTTCTAGGCGGTGTAGTTGTCGTTGTGAAGGTAATGTTGACGTTTTTTTTTTTCAGATGAGATCCTGTTCTAGGCGGTGTAGTTGTCGTTGTGAAGGTAATGTTGAGGAATTTTTTTCAGATGAGATCCTGTTCTAGGCGGTGTAGTTGTTGTTGTGAAGGTAATGTTGAGGAAATATTTATTTTTGCAGATGAGATCCTGTTCTAGGCGGTGTAGTTGTCGTTGTGAAGGTAATATTGACGATTTTTTTTTTCAGATGAGATCCTGTTCTAGGCGGTGTAGTTGTCGTTGTGAAGGTAATGTTGAGGAAATATTTATTTTTGCAGATGAGATCCTGTTCTAGGCGGTGTAGTTGTCGTTGTGAAGGTAATGTTGACGATTTTTTTTTTCAGATGAGATCCTGTTCTAGGCGGTGTAGTTGTCGTTGTGAAGGTAATGTTGAGGAATTTTTTTTTTTCAGATGAGATCCTGTTCTAGGCGGTGTAGTTGTTGTTGTGAAGGTAATGTTGAGGAAATATTTATTTTTGCAGATGAGATCCTGTTCTAGGCAGTGTAGTTGTCGTTGTGAAGGTAATGTTGAGGAAATATTTATTTTTGCAGATGAGATCCTGTTCTAGGCGGTGTAGTTGTCGTTGTGAAGGTAATGTTGACGATTTTTTTTTTCAGATGAGATCCTGTTCTCGGCGGTGTAGTTGTCGTTGTGAAGGTAATGTTGAGGAATTTTTTTTTTTCAGATGAGATCCTGTTCTAGGCGGTGTAGTTGTCGTTGTGAAGGTAATGTTGAGGAAATATTTATTTTTGCAGATGAGATCCTGTTCTAGGCGGTGTAGTTGTCGTTGTGAAGGTAATGTTGACGATTTTTTTTTCAGATGAGATCCTGTTCTAGGCGGTGTAGTTGTCGTTGTGAAGGTAATGTTGAGGAATTTTTTTTT
>NW_028222192.1:35816-58316 GCF_056783735.1 Eptatretus burgeri
CAACATCGGAAACAGAATCACAAACATCTTGAATTTTGCGTTTCCTTGACATGTATATAGCAAGCTTCGCTTCAGAGGACAAATAATTTGCTAACAGGCACTCGTATTTACGCTGGTGGAAGATGCTAAAACCGTAAACAAAACCACAACAAGTAAAAGTTAGGCCGAGTCCCCGGATAGCACGTGATAAGACTGTAAAAAGGGGTGCCAACCTTGAGCAATCAATAAAAATGTGAAAAATAGTTTCTGTGGCACCCGAGAAGGGACACAATTCTGTGTTATCGGGACATATACGATGAGATAAAACATTGGATGGTAAAATGTAATGTGCCAGTCGCCACTGCAAATCTCCGGAGCGCTTAGCAGTGGGTGCCTTGTACATAACATGCCAGTTGATCGAAGTAGAATGAGTGGTCTGAAGCATTCTCCCCCAATGTGCTTGTGGTTCCGCAGGTCTATCGGGAACAAGGGTTTTAACACACAAAGCGTAAACAGAAGATTTTTCCATCAATTTAAAGGAGGTGAAACCTTGAAAATGAAGCAAAAGCTCTGGAAAGGGATGTTGGGATAAAGAAAGGTTAGCTTCTACCTGTGGAATCCATTTCAGATTAGTTTGCTTGAAAAAGCGCAGAATCACAGAAAAGATTCTCCCAATAATTCGAATGGACCTCACTCCAGTGGCCACAGCGACGTCAGCAGCTGGCTTCCACTTATAAGGAGAAGGAGTTCTGAGATCTTTTACCTTCGTACATCCAGCATCAATAAACTTCTGCACAAGAATATAATTGCTGCAGACCCCTTCAAAAATGGGGTTTAAAAAGATAGGCTCATTTAAGAACATTTCCAGGGAGTAGTCATTGTTATTTCGGCGAACAGTGACTGCCTGCCATGCCTTCAGCATGCTTCTATAAAACAGGGGGACTGATGCTATATCAACTTTCTTGGTGTCAATAAGGAACAGTTGCTGATCGTAGCCGAGTTTCCCCGCCTGCCGAAGCAGGCAGTGAGCCAAGGCCTTCCACGAGACGTCCGTGTACAGCAGTCTGCGAAGCGAAAGGAGGCGAAAAGCCATCACCTTGCTGGTAATAGCAATCAGCCCCTGTCCTCCTTCAGCAACAGGCAAGTTTAACACACCAGGTTGGAGCCAATGCTTTCCTCCCCAAAAGAAGTCAATAAGAATTGATTGTAATTTTTTAAGAAACAAATCTGGGGGCTGCAGTGCTATAAAAACGTGCCAAAGCATTGATGCTGCAAGGTTGTTGATAACAAGGGTTCGGCCCCGATAGGAGAGTTGACAAAGTAAGCCCTTCCACTTTCGTAAACGTCTCTCAGTTTTAATTATTAGAGATTCCCAGTTTTTTAAAATGAAGTTCTCAGTTCCAAGAAAGACGCCAAGGTAAAGAATTCCATCCCTTTCCCATTTAAGTTTCTCGGGAAGAGTCGGAGGAATGGCGCCATTTTGTGGACCAAGATGGAGAGCTCTGCTTTTTCCCCAGTTCACTTTTGTGGAACTTGCCAAACCAAATTCATGAATGCAACGGACCAAGGCTGAGACGTCCTCAATCGAGCGAACGATTGCACAAAGATCATCTGCATAAGCAATCACTTTAAACGGGTTCGCCATTGGTTGAGGAAGGAAACCAAGAAGACGTGCACGCAACCGAACGAGTAAAGGCTCAATCGCAAGAGAGTACAGGAGGCCAGAAAGAGGGCACCCTTGACGAATGCCTCTATTAACCGGGAAAGGGGGACATAAAATGTTGTTAACCTTTAAGAGACTAAAAGTGTTGTTATACAGTAACTGCACATGAGAGATAAAATTTTCCCCAAAACCAAACCCCCGTAAAACAGAGAAAAGATAAAAATGATCAATGGTATCAAAGGCCTTTTCTTGATCTAAGAACACCAACCCGACATTCCTTTGCTCAAGAGAACAGATGTCAATTATATCACGCACAATAAAGATACTGTCATGAATTGTCCTCTTCGGGACACAGTAAGACTGATCTGGGTGTACGATCTCCTCGATTATGGCTTTAAGGCGGTTGGCAAGGGCTTTGGAAAATATTTTATAGACTGCACAGAGTAATGAGATGGGACGCCAGTTGTGTGGTTGCTGAAGGTCTCCTTTTTTGGGGATAAGGGCGAGGACAGCCCTCCGGCAGCTTAATGGCAGTGAGCCTGATCGTCGACCGTCGATTATAACCTCAAGTAGTTCTGGTCCGAGGAGGTCCCAAAAGGTTTTATAAAATTCCGCAGGAATTCCATCCAGGCCGGAGGCCTTACCCGAGGGTAGAGTTTGAAGAGCAGCTTGGAGTTCCTCCAAAGTTACTTCCTTGTCCATTTGTAGAACTGCAGAATTGGACAAGGTAGGTAAGGAAGAAGTCAGCACTGTTACCATTTTGTTGTCGATTTTCGGAGCACGATAAAGTTCAGTAAAGTAGTGTCTGAGTGAGGCTCTGACATCTTTTTGATTGTGTGTTATCCTTCCTTCCTTTGTCCTTACTGAAGTTATCTGCTGACTTCTCTTTGTTTGATCTTCCAGTCCAAAAAAGAACTTAGAGGAGGTGTCCAGGTAGCACAAATTCTCCAGTCGGAGACGAATCAGCGCTCCTCTGGCTTGCTTTGCACAAAGTCCAGCAAGAAGAGCTTTTTTCTTCGCCAGCAAGAGGTTGCTTCTTTCATCATTTGAAGCCAAGAGGTTGGTCTGCAAATATAATATTTCTTTGGCAAGCAAGGATTGAAGGGCAGAGTCATATTTGGTGTGGTAGGCTCCATATTGTTGGCAAAAGGATCTTATTTGCACTTTGACGTTGTCCCACCATTTTCCAAGGCAGGGGAAGGAAGTTTTACGTTGGAGCAAGGCTCTCCAGAACACACCAAAGGCATCGACAAACAGTTGGTCATCCAAGAGGCTTGCGTTGAAGGTCCAGTAGGCAGCACCACGATTCCGAACTGGTTGGTGAATCCGAAATGCGACCATGTGATGGTCTGAGAAGCCGCTCGGAAAAATGTCCATATTGCTCACAACATTTAAAAAGGTACTGTTGATGTAGAAACGGTCCAATCTTGCAAGTGATACGTGGCCTTTTGAACACCGACTCCACGTGTATTGGCGGAGAGAAAGATTGCGGATTCTCCACACATCAACCAGGGAAAACTTGGACAAGGCTCTCAACAAAGGCGCTGCGCTTGCTGGGTGCGGCTCCTCTCCATTACGATCAATGGTGGGGTCCATCGTGCAGTTAAAATCTCCACCCAAGCAGACAAGTCCATCAAAATCAATGTGTAAAAGAGAAGTTTCTAAGTGTGTGTAAAAGGTGAGTCTCTCCGTGCTATCGCTCGGTGCGTAGACATTCAGTACGGTGTGTTTAAAGCCATTATGCGTGAAGGTGAGTGAAATCAAATACCCTTTGATAATCTCATTAAAAACAACACTAGGACTGCAAAAGGAAGGTTGTAAATAAACAGCCACCCCAGCCCTTGGGTGTTCCAGACTACTAAAAAACCATTTTCCCCTCATTGTCCTTTGCCATTCACTTGCACAAGAGGAGCTGCATCTTGTTTCTTTCAAAAGCAAAACATCAATGTGATTTGTCTCAACAAACTGTTTAACTTCTGCTTTACGGATGGAGGAGCGTCCCCCATTAATATTTAAACTCGCTATAGAGAAGGCCATAGGCTAACATAGAGTTAGGGTGTGTCAAAAACTTAGTCTCTCTGTGTCTGCAGCTCATTCTTTGCTTTGAGGATGCATTTCCGGAGTCGATACACTTGTGATTCCGTCACACCAAGCTGTCCGGCTTTGAGGAGCAAAAGCTTCGCAGAGATTATAAAGCCGGATAAGTCAGGGAAAAAGTTTTTAATTTTAACATGTTTCTTGCGAAAGGTGTCATGAAGAAACTTTATGATATCGGCAGGTGGAACACTGGTAACACTCTCCGAATCTTGGGAAACTGGATCATTCCATGCTTCAGCACTGCCACAAGAAGCAAGTGATGAGTCCCCGTCCGAATCATAATCCGAGTACTGATTGGTGTCCATTACATTATCGTTATGCTCCAAAGATGGAGCTGATGGTTTAATAAGGGAAGCCTCACATTCCGCTTCCAAAAGGGGGGAAGGAGTCGGAGGGGTCGGGGAAGGAAGAGTGGAGGGAGGAGGAGTGGGGGCAGGAGGAGTGGGGGGAGGTGGAGTAGGGGGAGGTGGAGTGGGGGGAGGTGGAATAGGGGGAGGTGGAATAGGGGGAGGTGGAGGGGTGGGAAGAGGAAGAATATTAGAAGTGGGAGGGGGAGGAGGAGGAGGAGTGGGAGGGTGAAGAAAACGGGGAGGAGGAAGAATACTAATGGAAGGAATGTTGTATTCCGCTTGAGATGAACCTGGTGTTTCACTAGTTGAAGCTTTACACCCTGATTCAACCAGGTTTGGAGTAATTGGTGACTTAGAAACGGTACACATTTCACTGTTGGTCTTTTCAGGGAGGGGGGTTACAGTGGATTCGGTGTTAATAACCAAGGTGCCTGTGACTATGGGAGTGGTCACGTGTGCTCCCTGCTGCACAAAACCAATCTCCTCCTCATGTTCACTAACCCCACCGACAAAAAAGTCATCATCCTCTGGAGCAATTACATCAAATCGATTTTTCGTTTTAAAAAGAGCATCTATTGTTGCTTCCAAACACGAGTCATTATTCTCGGCAGCCGGCGCCATCTTTTTTGCACAGCTCGCCGTCACATCTTGACTATTGTTATCATTTAAATGCTTCAATTTATGTTTCCTTTTTGAAGGAACAACGGTGAAGCTTTCGTCATCTGTCAGGGGGGGATTTACCTCCACTCTCGACGGCCCAGGCAGATTGTTCGAGTTTGAAGCGTCACCAACGTTCCCAACTCTAGATATACCACTTGTAATGAGAGCGAGAGATGAACCTTCTGAGTTTAGGCTTTATTCCATTTGATTGGAGCCGCTTCTGCGGGCACACCGGGGAATACAGGTTCAGCTAGGAGTACATAAGCAGTAACGTATACATGGGCAATTAATCATTGCAGAATAAATTCGCGTAAGCACGGAGTTCGATATAATCTCCATTCTCACCAGTCAATGAGCTCCTTCAGTTAACGAGCATCAAGTGAACAACCGATGTAAATGGCAATGCCCCGGGGACAATCCACCCGTGCCGCAGAGACCTCCCCTTATACGCGAGACGCACAACATGTGATCCCGCATCATGTCCCTCAATTCCCCTCAATTCACCACACCACTATTCGTCTCAATGGGTTCGACCACACTAGATATGCCACTTAATATATTCTTGGGGCAATCACTTTTTAAATGTCCCGATTCACCACAGATAAAACAAGTTGTGGTCTCCGTTGCGATATAAATCTGGTAATTGCGGTTTTTATTTTTTAAAGTCATAACTGCATTGAGCGATTGAGCGTTGTTTTTTAGAATGATATAGCAATGACGTCGGAGCGACATGATGTGGCGAACCGAAGCGTCAGAGCGGAGACGAAGTGGAATCATGGAATCAATTTATTCCATTTGATTTTCTCGGCTCTCTCAACCAAAGATGGACAAGATCTACAAACCAGAGAGGTTCGACGCAGACCCAAACGCAACTGACGCAGAAATGAAATGGTCGCATTGGTTCTGCTCCTTCTCACACTATCTGACCATCATCGAGGAGGGAGCTGACAAATTTACCGCTCTCGTGAATCATGTCTCGCCCAGCGTGTACAGGCTCTTCTCGGGGTGCGACACTTACGAAGCAGCGATCGAGGTGCTGCAAGCGCTCTACGTGAAGCCCAAGAATGAGGTATACATACGACATCTTCTCAACACACGCAAGCAAGCAGCCGGGGAGACAATCGATCAGTTCCTGCAAGCTCTGAATCAGCTGGGAAAAGACGGCAGCTTCCGGGCCGTAAGCGCCGAGGAACACCGAAAGGAAGCGACACGGGAGGCATTCATCCAAGGACTCAGATCAGCCCACATACGGCAACGCTTACTAGAGAAAGCACAACCCACTCTTGACAAAGTAGTCGATCAGGCACGAGCGATGGATACGGCTCAGCAGCAATCTGAGTCATTTGGGACACCGATGCTGCTAATGAACGCTGCTACGGTGGGAACTCAAGGAACCCCACTGGCACAGACACAGCCAGACATAGGGGATGGAGAAACACCCGAGGAGCCGGATACCCAGGCCACGTCAAACTCCTTAGCAACTGCTCCGGTTGGTAAATGCTTCTTTTGTGGGTACAAAAGGCATCCTCGTCAAAAATGTCCCGCCAGAGATGCCACATGCATGAATTGCGACAAGAAAGGGCATTATGCCAGGGTATGTAAATCTACTCTAAGGAGAAATAAACCCACTTCTGCGGCTCTCTACTCGCAGAATAAATTGACTGCAGCCTCCCCGGGGAATCTATCCAAGGCTATCATCAACGTACGAATTAACGGGCATATGGCTGAGGCACTGATTGATACCGGTAGCTCTGAAAGTTTCGTCAACAGCTCGCTAGTGAAGGGCAGGAAATGGGTAATCCACCCGACTGACAATACGGTATGCATGGCCGCCACCTCACTACAATCCCGCGTACGAGGGTACTGCAATGTTGAATTGGACGTAAAAGGGTACACGCATCGGGATGTAAAGGTACTGGTGCTTCGTGATTTGTGCGCAGACGTAATTCTGGGTCATAATGTCCTCAAGCAGCACACGAGCGTCGAGATACCCTTTGGAGGAAGCAAGCCTCGTCTAATTTTAAATGCGTTGACCACCGCGGAGGTGACATCCCCCCAGCTGTTCGCTAACTTGTCGCCAGTCTGCAAACCGATAGCGATCAAATCGCGGCGATATACCACTGCTGACATGAATTTCATCACTTCGGAAACCAAGCGATTACTGGAAGAGGGAATTATAGAACCGAGCGATTCGCCATGGCGCGCACAGGTGTTAGTAACCAGCAGTCAGAACCATAAGAAACGGATGGTTGTCGATTATTCCCAAACGGTCAATCGCTTCACCCAACTCGACGCCTACCCCCTGCCGCGCATAGATGAGATGGTCGAACGCGTGGCCAATTATAAGGTATTCAGTACCATCGACTTGCGAAGCGCCTATCATCAAATTCCCATCCGAGAGGAAGACAAACCTTACACTGCATTCCAGGCAGGGAGGCGCCTGTACCAATTCAGGAGAATACCTTTCGGTGTCACGAATGGAGTAGCTTGCTTCCAACGGGTTATGGACGACATCATCTCAGATGAAAACCTCAAAGACACTTTTGTTTACGTGGATAATGTCACAGTGTGCGGTAGGGATCAGAGGGAACATGATAGGAATCTGGACAGATTCTTGAGCATTGCTAGAAAATATAATCTGACTCTCAACTACGAGAAATGCGTATTCTCGGCAAGGTCAATTAACCTTCTCGGCTACACAATAGCCGACGGCACAATTAAGCCTGATCCTGAGCGATTGCGCCCGCTCCGTGAGCTTCCACCACCTCAGGACTTGCAAACAATGCGCCGGGTGATCGGGATGTTCGCTTACTATGCGAGATGGATTTCGCAATACTCCGAGAAAATACATCCCCTAGTGCATTGCAAAAACTTTCCACCAGATGCCGCTGTTGTAAGAGCTTTCCACAATCTCAAGGATGATATCAGTAAGTCCGTGGTTTTATCGATCGACAGCTCGGTGCCCTTCGTGGTGGAGACCGACGCTTCAAATCACGCCATAGCTGCTACACTTAATCAGTCTGGGCGGCCGGTCGCGTTCTTCTCGAGAACTCTCTCTAGAAGCGAACAGAGACACTCAGCGATAGAGAAGGAAGCGTACGCCATCGTTGAAGCGCTGCGCTAATGGAGACATTATTTACTAGGAAACCACTTCACGCTCGTTACGGACCAACGATCCGTGGCTTTCATGTTTGATGGGAAAAATAACGGGAAAATTAAGAATGAAAAAATTATGAGATGGCGGATAGACCTAGCTTGCTACAGTTATGACATTGTTTACCGGCCCGGGAAAGAAAACCCTGCTGCAGATACCTTCTCCCGGGTCTACAGTTCGGCAACAATCAGTCAGGCTTTGCAAGACCTCCATGTGTCTCTGTGCCACCCAGGGGTAACCAGAATGGCACATTTCGTACGCAGACAAAATCTTCCCTATTCTGTTGAAGATATTAAACAAATGAATGCTTCATGCCCTGTTTGTGCTGAACTAAAACCCAGATTCTATGGCGCGGCATCTGGCAGACTGATCAAGGCCACTTCCCCCTTCGAGAGACTAAACATCGACTTCAAAGGGCCCCTGCCGACCGAGACAGACAACAGATACATATTCACCGTTGTTGATGAATATTCAAGGTTCCCTTTTGCGTTTCCGTGCTCGGATATGACCTGGGGCACTGTCGTGAAATGTCTCTCTGACCTCTTCGCTATGTTTGGGAGACCTTCGTACATACATTCAGACAGAGGGCCGTGTTTCATGTCGGCCGGGCTAAAACAATTCCTATTAGAGCACGGCATAGCAACTAGTCGAACGACGGGTTACAACCCACAGGGAAACGGGCAGGTGGAAAGGTATAATGGAGTTATTTGGAAAGCCGTAACTCTGGCGCTGAAATCGAGAGGACTGGGCCCCGAGCGGTGGGAGGTTACCCTTCTCGACGCTCTGAATTCCATACGCTCTTTGCTCTGCACTTCCACAAATGCCACTCCTCACGAACGGATGTTTACTCACCAACGACGTTATGTTGACGGTCAAACGGTGCCCAACTGACTGACCCATCCCGGTACAGTGTTCATGAAACGCCCGGTACGACAAAGCAAGTATGAACCCCTGGTGGAGGGGGTCGAACTCATTGACACTAATCCAGAGTATGCTCATGTCAGGCTCCCGGATGGCAGGGAGACCACTGTGTCGGTTCGCCATCTGGCTCCCTCAGTTACTCCTCCCGCCGGTACACCACCTTCTGGCACTCCTCCTTCTGACATTTCCCCCCCAGGAACTCCACCGGGCGACGGGGCTGCCGCGTTCCATCCGAGAGCGATCGAGGAGTCATCCCCGGCACAAGTCGAGGCTCACCAAGAGGATCGGGAGTCTCCCTCAAGTGAAACTGCCGATGTAAATGGCAATGCCCCGGGGACCACCACTCGTGCCGCAGAGACCTCCCCTTATATGCGAGACGCACAACATGTGATCCCGCGTCATGTCCCTCAATTCCCCTCAATTCACCACACCACTATTCGTCTCAATGGGTTCGACCACACTAGATATGCCACTTAATATATTCTTGGGGCAATCACTTTTTAAATGTCCCGATTCACCACAGATAAAACAAGTTGTGGTCTCCGTTGCGATATAAATCTGGTAATTGCGGTTTTTATTTTTTAAAGTCATAACTGCATTGAGCGATTGAGCGTTGTTTTTTAGAATGATATAGCAATGACGTCGGAACGACATGATGTGGCGAACCGAAGCGTCAGAGCGGAGACGAAGTGGAATCATGGAGATTCGTGACACAACTGTGCCAAAAACGCTTAATGCAGCGACAATCTCCTCACTCGAGAAGAAGGGCGGGATGTTGGACAGTGTTAATTTTACCGCCATCGTATCGAGATAACTAACGTTAACGAAGACGTCCGGCGGTACGGATAGACCGGTTTCGACCGCCTGAGCCACGTGTCGCTCCTCCGACAAGAAAACCACGACACGTTGGCTCATTTTCGAAGCGGCGAGAACATTCTCGATTCCTACGAGCTCTCCCAGAGCCATCACCACGTTCTCAACACTAACTCCATCAGGTGGAGTAATTGTCACTCCATTTTTCCGAGTGAGTGACTCGTACACACTATTGTGCAAACGTCCATTTGCCATAGCTTAAAGCAAAAGAAGAGAAGTTTAAGTTTAACAAAGGAAAACCGTCACAAGCAACCAGCAAGTGGGGTCAAATGAAGTATAAGGGAAAGGAAGAGTATAAGGAAGAAGCTAAACCACCGATAAACGGCAGGCCTATGAAAACAAGGCAGATGAAAAAGTAGGCCCAGAAACCCGAAGGTTTCAAGGAAAACCCACAAAGCACCTACCGTGCGCGCTCTCTGCCTATCTCTCATCTCAGCAGGAAGGGAAACAGGGAAAAAACTCCACAAACACGTACGGGGACACAGAGGGAAACGAAATAGGGACAGGAACAACACTAACACAGCACAGTACTCACAGCTGCACACACAGAGCCGCCATGACGCCACACCCATGCACGACTCACCAACGACCAGCAGGGGGCGAGAGAGAGAGAGAAGAGAGAGAAGAGAGAGAAGAGAGAGAAGAGAGAGAAGAGAGAGAAGAGAGAGAAGAGAGAGAAGAGAGAAGAAGAGACAGGAGAGAAGAAGAGAGAAGAGAGAGAAGAGAGAAGAGAGAGGAGAGAGAGAGAGAGAAGAGAGAGAGAGAAGAGAGAGAGAAGAAGAGAGAGAGAAGAAGAGAGAGAGAAGAAGAGAGAGAAAAGAAGAGAGAGAGAAGAAGAGAGAGAGAAGAAGAGAGAGAGAAGAAGAGAGAGAGAAGAAGAGAGAGAGAAGAAGAGAGAGAGGAAGAAGAGAGAGAGGAAGAAGAGAGAGAGGAAGAAGAGAGAGAGGAAGAAGAGAGAGAGGAAGAAGAGAGAGAGGAAGAAGAGAGAGAGGAAGAAGAGAGAGAGCAAGAAGAGAGAGAGGAAGAAGAGAGAGAGGAAGACGAGAGAGAGGAAGAAGAGAGAGAGGAAGAAGAGTGAGGGGAAGAAGAGAGAGAGGAAGAAGAGCGAGAGCAAGAAGAGAGAGAGAGGAAGAAGAGAGAGAGGAAGAAGAGAGAGAGGAAGTAGAGAGAGAGGAAGAAGAGAGAGGGGAAGAAGAGAGAGAGGAAGAAGAGAGAGAGGAAGAAGAGAGAGAGGAAGACGAGAGCGAGGAAGAAGAGAGAGAGGAAGAAGAGAGAGAGGAAGAAGAGAGAGAGGAAGAAGAGAGAGAGGAAGAAGAGAGAGAGGAAGAAGAGAGAGAGGAAGAAGAGAGAGAGGAAGAAGAGAGAGAGGAAGAAGAGAGAGAGGAAGAAGAGAGAGAGGAAGAAGAGAGAGAGAGAAGAAGAGAGAGAGAGAAGAAGAGAGAGAGGAAGAAGAGAGAGAGAGAAGAAGAGAGAGAGGAAGAAGAGAGAGAGGAAGAAGAGAGAGAGAAGAAGAGAGAGAGGAAGAAGAGAGAGAGGAAGAAGAGAGAGAGAGAAGAAGAGAGAGAGAAGAAGAGAGAGAGAAGAAGAGAGAGAGAAGAAGAGAGAGAGAAGAAGAGAGAGAGAGAAGAAGAGAGAGAGAGAAGAAGAGAGAGAGAAGAAGAGAGAGAGAAGAAGAGAGAGAGAAGAAGAGAGAGAGAAGAAGAGAGAGAGAAGAAGAGAGAGAGAAGAAGAGAGAGAGAAGAAGAGAGAGAGAGAAGAAGAGAGAGAGAGAAGAAGAGAGAGAGAGAAGAAGAGAGAGAGAAGAAGAGAGAGAGAGAAGAAGAGAGAGAAGAAGAGAGAGAGAAGAAGAGAGAGAGAAGAAGAGAGAGAGAAGAAGAGAGAGAGAAGAAGAGAGAGAGAAGAAGAGAGAGAGAAGAAGAGAGAGAGAAGAAGAAAGAAGAGAGAAGAGAGAAGAGAGAAGAGAGAAGAGAGAAGAGAGAAGAGAGAAGAGAGAAGAGAGAGAGAGAGAGAGAGAGAGAAGAAGAGAGAAGAGAGAAGAGAGAGAGAGAGAGAAGAGAGAAGAGAGAAGAGAGAAGAGAGAAGAGAGAAGAGAGAAGAGAGAAGAGAGAAGAGAGAAGAGAGAAGAGAGAAGAGAGAAGAGAGAAGAGAGAAGAGAGAAGAGAGAAGAGAGAAGAGAGAAGAGAGAAGAGAGAAGAGAGAAGAGAGAAGAGAGAAGAGAGAAGAGAGAAGAGAGAAGAGAGAAGAGAGAAGAGAGAAGAGAGAAGAGAGAGAGAGAGAGAGAGAGAGAGAGAGAGAGAGAGAGAGAGAGAGAGAGAGAGAGAGAGAGAGAGAGAGAGAGAGAGAGAGAGAGAGAGAGAGAGAGAGAGAGAGAGAGAGAGAGAGAGACTTTTGACTTTTATGTCCTTTTATTACAAAAAAAGTATAAAAGGTAAAAATTCAATACAACAAAGCAAAGGATTATATACAAGAGTGGAAAAAAGAAGAGAAGAAACCAATTCAATTTTCAAGTAATCGATAAAGCATTGATAACAATTTATACACAAGGAACACCCCCAAAAAATACATTAGAGAGAGGAGAAGATGATAAGAAGAGAGAAAGCAACACAGGCTCCACACGTACCGCCAGAGACTGAGCAACAGCCCCTTGCGTTTGCACGTGCGTGCCAAGCGAGAGAGAGACAGAGAGACAGAGAGACAGAGAGACAGAGAGACAGAGAGACAGAGAGACAGAGAGACAGAGAGACAGAGAGACAGAGAGACAGAGAGACAGAGAGACAGAGAGACAGAGAGACAGAGAGACAGAGAGACAGAGAGACAGAGAGACAGAGAGACAGAGAGACAGAGAGACAGAGAGACTGAGAGAGAGACAGAGAGTGAGAGGGAGAGAGAGACAGAGAGAGACAGAGAGAGAGAGAGAGAGAGAGAGAGAGAGAGAGAGAGAGAGAGAGACACAGACACTTTTGGCCTCTTGATTGTTTGGGATCATGATGTAACAAGAGAAGTTATACCAGTACAAGCAAATGCCTGAGCATTGCCCAACAAAGAAACAAGGTAAATTAAAACTTCAATGTAAGTACACCATCAACAAGTTCACATAAGGATGTGTTCACACACCACTGTTGTGAGAACAGTGTACAATCACTGGAATTAATTTCAAGGTGCACTCGTGCTGTGACCAAGGTTTTAAAGAGATAAACAACATCGGAAACAGAATCACAAACATCTTGAAGTTTGCGTTTCCTTGACATGTATATAGCAAGCTTCGCTTCAGAGGACAAATAATTTGCTAACAGGCACTCGTATTTACGCTGGTGGAAGATGCTAAAACCGTAAACAAAACCACAACAAGTAAAAGTTAGGCCGAGTCCCCGGATAGCACGTGATAAGACTGTAAAAAGGGGTGCCAACCTTGAGCAATCAATAAAAATGTGAAAAATAGTTTCTGTGGCACCGCAGAAGGGACACAATTCTGTGTTATCGGGAGATATACGATGAGATAAAACATTGGATGGTAAAATGTAATGTGCCAGTCGCCACTGCAAATCTCCGGAGCGCTTAGCAGTGGGTGCCTTGTACATAACATGCCAGTTGATCGAAGTAGAATGAGTGGTCTGAAGCATTCTCCCCCAATGTGCTTGTGGTTCCGCAGGTCTATCGGGAACAAGAGTTTTAACACACAAAGCGTAAACAGAAGATTTTTCCATCAATTTAAAGGAGGTGAAACCTTGAAAATGAAGCAAAAGCTCTGGAAAGGGATGTAGGGATAAAGAAAGGTTAGCTTCTACCTGTGGAATCCATTTCAGATTAGTTTGCTTGAAAAAGCGCAGAATCACAGAAAAGATTCTCCCAATAATTCGAATGGACCTCACTCCAGTGGCCACAGCGACGTCAGCAGCTGGCTTCCACTTATAAGGAGAAGGAGTTCTGAGATCTTTTACCTTCGTACATCCAGCATCAATAAACTTCTGCACAAGAATATAATTGCTGCAGACCCCTTCAAAAATGGGGTTTAAAAAGATAGGCTCATTTAAAAACATTTCCAGGGAGTAGTCATTGTTATTTCGGCGAACAGTGACTGCCTGCCATGCCTTCAGCATGCTTCTATAAAACAGGGGGACTGATGCTATATCAACTTTCTTGGTGTCAATAAGGAACAGTTGCTGATCGTAGCCGAGTTTCCCCGCCTGCCGAAGCAGGCAGTGAGCCAAGGCCTTCCACGAGACGTCCGTGTACAGCAGTCTGCGAAGCGAAAGGAGGCGAAAAGCCATCACCTTGCTGGTAATAGCAATCAGCCCCTGTCCTCCTTCAGCAACAGGCAAGTTTAACACACCAGGTTGGAGCCAATGCTTTCCTCCCCAAAAGAAGTCAATAAGAATTGATTGTAATTTTTTAAGAAACAAATCTGGGGGCTGCAGTGCTATAAAAACGTGCCAAAGCATTGATGCTGCAAGGTTGTTTATAACGAGGGTTCGGCCCCGATAGGAGAGTTGACAAAGTAAGCCCTTCCACTTTCGTAAACGTCTCTCAGTTTTAATTATTAGAGATTCCCAGTTTTTTAAAATGAAGTTCTCAGTTCCAAGAAAGACGCCTAGGTAAAGAATTCCATCCCTTTCCCATTTAAGTTTCTCGGGAAGAGTCGGAGGAATGGCGCCATTTTGTGGACCAAGATGGAGAGCCCTGCTTTTTCCCCAGTTCACTTTTGTGGAACTTGCCAAACCAAATTCATGAATGCAACGGACCAAGGCTGAGACGTCCTCAATCGAGCGAACGATTGCACAAAGATCATCTGCATAAGCAATCACTTTAAACGGGTTCGCCATTGGTTGAGGAAGGAAACCAAGAAGACGTGCACGCAACCGAACGAGTAAAGGCTCAATCGCAAGAGAGTACAGGAGGCCAGAAAGAGGGCACCCTTGACGAATGCCTCTATTAACCGGGAAAGGGGGACATAAAATGTTGTTAACCTTTAAGAGACTAAAAGTGTTGTTATACAGTAACTGCACATGAGAGATAAAATTTTCCCCAAAACCAAACCCCCGTAAAACAGAGAAAAGATAAAAATGATCAATGGTATCAAAGGCCTTTTCTTGATCTAAGAACACCAACCCGACATTTCTTTGCTCAAGAGAACAGATGTCAATTATATCACGCACAATAAAGATACTGTCATGAATTGTCCTCTTCGGGACACAGTAAGACTGATCTGGGTGTACGATCTCCTCGATTATGGCTTTAAGGCGGTTGGCAAGGGCCTTGGAAAATATTTTGTAGTCTGCACAGAGTAATGAGATGGGACGCCAGTTGTGTGGTTGCTGAAGGTCTCCTTTTTTGGGGATAAGGGCGAGGACAGCCCTCCGGCAGCTTAATGGCAGTGCGCCTGATCGTCGACCGTCGATTATAACCTCAAGTAGTTCTGGTCCGAGGAGGTCCCAAAGGTTTTATAAAATTCCGCAGGAATTCCATCCAGGCCGGAGGCCTTACCCGAGGGTAGAGTTTGAAGAGCAGCTTGGAGTTCCTCCAAAGTTACTTCCTTGTCCATTTGTAGAACTGCAGATTTTGACAAGGTAGGTAAGGAAGAAGTCAGCACTGTTACCATTTTGTTGTCGATTTTCGGAGCATGATAAAGTTCAGTAAAGTAGTGTCTGAGTGAGGCTCTGACATCTTTTTGATTGTGTGTTATCCTTCCTTCCTTTGTCCTTACTGAAGTTATCTGCTGACTTCTCTTTGTTTGATCTTCCAGTCCAAAAAAGAATTTAGAGGAGGTGTCCAGGTAGCACAAATTCTCCAGTCGGAGACGAATCAGCGCTCCTCTGGCTTGCTTTGCACAAAGTCCAGCAAGAAGAGCTTTTTTGTTCGCCAGCAAGAGGTTGGTTCTTTCATCATTTGAAGCCAAGAGGTTGGTTCTTTCATGATTTGAGGCCAAGAGGTTGGTCTGCAAATATAATATTTCTTTGGCAAGCAAGGATTGAAGGGCAGAGTCATATTTGGTGTGGTAGGCTCCATATTGTTGGCAAAAGGATCTTATTTGCACTTTGACGTTGTCCCACCATTTTCCAAGGCAGGGGAAGGAAGTTTTACGTTGGAGCAAGGCTCTCCAGAACACACCAAAGGCATCGACAAACAGTTGGTCATCCAAGAGGCTTGCGTTGAAGGTCCAGTAGGCAGCACCACGATTCCGAACTGGTTGGTGAATCCGAAGTGCGACCATGTGATGGTCTGAGAAGCCGCTCGGAATAATGTCCATATTGCTCACAACATTTAAAAAGGTACTGTTGATGTAGAAACGGTCCAATCTTGCAAGTGATACGTGGCCTTTTGAACACCGACTCCACGCGTATTGGCGGAGAGAAAGATTGCGGATTCTCCACACATCAACCAGGGAAAACTTGGACAAGGCTCTCAACAAAGGCGCTGCGCTTGCTGGGTGCGGCTCCTCTCCATTACGATCAATGGTGGGGTCCATCGTGCAGTTAAAATCTCCACCCAAGCAGACAAGTCCATCAAAATCAATGTGTACAAGAGACGTTTCTAAGTGTGTGTAAAAGGCGAGTCTCTCTGTGCTATCGCTAGGTGCGTAGACATTCAGTACGGTGTGTTTAAAGCCATTGTGTGTGAAGGTGAGTGAAATCAAATACCCTTTGATAATCTCATTAAAAACAACACTGGGACTACAAAAGGAAGGTTGTATTTAAACAGCCACCCCAGCCCTTGGGTGTTCCAGACTACTAAAAAACCATTTTCCCCTCATTATCCTTTGCCATTCACTTGCACAAGAGGAGCTGCATCTTGTTTCTTTCAAAAGCTTCTTCTTCTTCTTCATGTGCAAAAGCTTCTTTAACTTCTGCTTTACGGATGGAGGAGCGTCCCCCATTAATATTTAAACTCGCTATAGAGAAGGCCATAGGCTAACACAGAGTTTGGGTGTGTCAAAAACTTAGTCTCTCTGTGTCTGCAGCTCATTCTTTGCTTTGAGGATGCATTTCCGGAGTCGATACACTTGTGATTCCGTCACACCAAGCTGTCCGGCTTTGAGGAGCAAAAGCTTCGCAGAGATTATAAAGCCGGATAAGTCAGGGAAAAAGTTTTTAATTTTAACATGTTTCTTACGAAAGGTGTCATGAAGAAACTTTATGATATCGGCAGGTGGAACACTGGTAACACTCTCCGAATCTTGGGAAACTGGATCATTCCATGCTTCAGCACTGCCACAAGAAGCAAGTGATGAGTCCCCGTCCGAATCATAATCCGAGTACTGATTGGTGTCCATTACATTATCGTTATGCTCCAAAGATGGAGCTGATGGTTTAATAAGGGAAGGCTCACATTCCGCTTCCAAAGGGGGAGAAGGAGTCGGAGGAGTCGGGGAAGGAAGAGTGGAGGGAGGAGGAGTGGGGGGAGGAGGAGTGGGGGGAGGTGGAGTAGGGGGAGGTGGAGTGGGGGAGGTGGAATAGGGGGAGGTGGAGGGGTGGGAAGAGGAAGAAGATTTGAAGTGGGAGGGGGAGGAGGAGGAGGAGTGGGAGGGTGAAGAAAACGGGGAGGAGGAAGAATACTAATGGAAGGAATGTTATATTCCGCTTGAGATGAACCTGATGTTTCACTAGTTGAAGCTTTACACCCTGATTCAACCAGGTTTGGAGTAATTGGTGACTTAGAAACGGTACACATTTCACTGTTGGTCTTTTCAGGGAGGGGGGTTACAGTGGATTCGGTGTTAATAACCAAGGTGCCTGTGACTATGGGAGTGGTCACGTGTGCTCCCTGCTGCACAAAACCAATCTCCTCCTCATGTTCACTAACCCCACCGACAAAAAAGTCATCATCCTCTGGAGCAATTACATCAAATCGATTTTTCGTTTTAAAAGAGCATCTATTGTTGCTTCCAAACACGAGTCATTATTCTCGGCAGCCGGCGCCATCTTTTTTGCACAGCTCGCCGTCACATCTTGACTATTGTTATCATTTAAATGCTTCAATTTATGTTTCCTTTTTGAAGGAACAACAGTGAAGCTTTCGTCATCTGTCAGGGGGGGATTTACCTCCACTCTCGACGGCCCAGGCAGATTGTTCGAGTTTGAAGCGTCACCAACGTTCCCAACTCTAGATATACCACTATTCGTCTCAATGGGTTCGACCACACTAGATATTCCACTTAATATATTCTTGGGGCAATCACTTTTTAAATGTCCCGATTCACCACAGATAAAACAAGTTGTGGTCTCCGTTGCGATATAAATCTGGTAATTGCGGTTTTTATTTTTTAAAGTCATAACTGCATTGAGCGATTGAGCGTTGTTTTTTAGAATGATATAGCAATGACGTCGGAACGACATGATGTGGCGAACCGAAGCGTCAGAGCGGAGACGAAGTGGAATCATGGAGATTCGTGACACAACTGTGCCAAAAACGCTTAATGCAGCTACAATCTCCTCACTCGAGAAGAAGGGCGGGATGTTGGACAGTGTTAATTTTACCGCCATCGTATCGAGATAACTAACGTTGACGAAGACGTCCGGCGGTACGGATAGACCGGTTTCGACCGCCTGAGCCACGTGTCGCTCCTCCGACAAGAAAACCACGACACGTTGGCTCATTTTCGAAGCGGCGAGAACATTCTCGATTCCTACGAGCTCTCCCAGAGCCATCACCACGTTCTCAACACTAACTCCATCAGGTGGAGTAATTGTCACTCCATTTTTCCGAGTGAGTGACTCGTACACACTATTGTGCAAACGTCCGTTTGCCATAGCTTAAAGCAAAAGAAGAGAAGTTTAAGTTTAACAAAGGAAAACCGTCACAAGCAACCAGCAAGTGGGGTCAAATGAAGTATAAGGGAAAGGAAGAGTATAAGGAAGAAGCTAAACCACCGATAAACGGCAGGCCTATGAAAACAAGGCAGATGAAAAAGTAGGCCCAGAAACCCGAAGGTTTCAAGGAAAACCCACAAAGCACCTACCGTGCGCGCTCTCCCTCTCTCTCGTCTCAGCAGGAAGGGAAACAGGGAAAAAAACTCCACAAACACGTACGGGGACACAGAGGGAAACGAAATAGGGACAGGAACAACACTAACACAGCACAGTACTCACAGCTGCACACACAGAGCCGCCATGACGCCACACCCATGCACGACTCACCAACGACCAGCAGGGGGCGAGAGAGAGAGAGGAGAGAGAAGAGAGAGAAGAGAGAGAAGAGAGAGAAGAGAGAGAAGAGAGAGAAGAGAGAGAAGAGAGAGAAGAGAGACACAGAGAGAGACACAGAGAGACACAGAGAGAGACACAGAGAGAGAGACAGAGAGAGAGACAGAGAGAGAGAGACAGAGAGAGACAGAGAGAGACAGAGAGACAGAGAGACAGAGACAGAGAGACAGAGAGACAGAGACACAGAGACAGAGAGACAGAGAGACAGAGAGACAGAGAGACAGAGAGACAGAGAGACAGAGAGACAGAGAGACCATTTTTCTCAGATATGGCTGAACAGATCTTCATCAAATTTTTAGAAGCTCTTCACTGAGTGCCGAGGGAGTGTTTTACGCAAAAAGTCTTTTTGAGAAATTTGAAAAAAACAAAAGTTGGATTTTTCTTTTAAATCGCTTTTTTGTGCCGAAGCCTTTGTCGTTATGTGAAAGGTAATATGAAATAGTCCCCGACACCATTCCTTAGTGGGTGTAGTGAAGTGTTTTCAGCCCCCACAAAATTTTTTATTGGGCAACACGAAGGTACCCCTGCTAGGATGACAATAAAAATGCTTATTTTCAAGGTGGCCTCAGACCAAAGACTTTTTGCACAGACACAATCTGATGGCACTGATTGGTCCGACATCATTCAGTGATAGCTGTAATGGGAATCGATCTGGTGCCATGACACCCATGGCACCAGATTGAGTCCCATTACACAGCAGCCAAGTGCATCATTAACCGGTATAAAGCCATAAGGCTTCAAAAGTCACGAAGTGGATGAAACAGTGATGTGATACCCGGACAAGCCCCAAAAGGGCAAAACTAGTCGGGAGCTTTGCTTTTCATCTGCTTGGTGACAGCATTTGATCTTGGCATCTTTGCACTGCAAGAGGCCCTTTTGGGTATGCAGTTATGAGGAGTTGTGATTGCATCATCATGGCATTCGCCCAGGATGCAGAACTTAACCTTAATCAAACTCCCGACCGTTAAAAATAATGTTGATGCCTCCGAGTTGTGATTGGTGGGGCAAATGACAATGTGTCCACGTGGCAAAAGGCACTTGTTGCCCCCAGATTGTCCAACAATAGCTGTAATAGGAATCAATCTGGTGCCCTTGCCAATCACAGTTAGGGGTGCATCATTAACCAATATATTGCTACATCAGAGGCTCACAAACTTAATATGCCTCTATGCCGGAGAGCTAAGGTCTCCGTGAACAGTCGAACAATCATTTAATTAGGGCAAACCACACTGCAGTAGTGAGGTGTGGGGGTGTGGGGGTCGTTTTCACCCCCGATGTGTACCCAATTGCAAATAAAAGCAGGTGCAAAAGTGGAGGAGACAGAAATGCAAGAGATGCTCCTTATAATTAACAAGCATTATATTATAAATCGAGACAAGGAGAAAGGTGGATAAGCCACTATGGCTGGACAGAACAAACCAAGTGGTTGACAGACACAAGCAAGGATGAAGGAATCACGCAAACTCATAAACAAGGAGGGAAATATTGAATCCTAACCCCCGAGGAGTCACAGAATTCAGACTCTTACAATGAACAAAGGGCATATATTTGAATGGGCTGGTTGGGGGTCCATGGGTTGGGCACCCTAAAAAGTATATATATATATATATATATATATATATATATATATATATATATATATATATATATATATATATATATATATATATATATATATATATATATATATATATATATATATATATATATATATATATATATAAATAACGCTCATTTTACCAACACTTTTCCACATTATCAGCAGTTTTCGGTGAATGTGTCATCGTTTTCGTGTTCATGCTTTTTCATGGAAAATTATTTTTCACCTCTCCCCAGAAATGCTGTGCCGTAACCTCCCTGCGTTGTCATGACCCTCAGAATGTCAGAGAAGCGAAAGACACCATTAAAGAAGCAAGTGATGCTCGTGCATCGGAGAAACGAAATACCCTGAGGTTTGAAATTAAAATAGACATTACAAAACGGTCTGAGAGAGAGGGGAAACTCCTTTGCAAATTGAACATTCGCTATCCTTTTACTTAACCGGTCCATGATACTCGAGCACAGGGCGAGAATTCTCGAACACGTGAAGGGATCTGCTCCGATGAAGTCGAAGGTCATTTCCAAGAAAACGAGAGGTGTGATCACTGAGATGGAAAAATGTTTGATTTTGTGGCTCGAGGAACAGACAACCGATCAGCACATGTTGTTGTTTATGTTGTATACTGTTATGAACATGAGGTACAATGATTGTTTTTGTGGGCGATGTTATTAAGTCTTGTCTTGGTTGTCAACACACATTGAAATGAAGACGAGAGAAGAACCTTCAGAGTTTAGGCTTTATTCCATTTGATTGAAGCCGCTTCTACGGGCACACCAGGAAATACAGGCGCAGCATGGAGTACAAGCAGTAAGGTACATACGCGCAACTAATCACCGTAAAATAAATCAGTATTATATATCAATCAGTATTCTCACCATTCAATGAGCACCAAGTGAGCCGCCAACATAAAACGGCAATGCCTCAGGGACAAACCCCGCGGCCGAGCCGAACCTCAGCTTTATCTCTTCTGTGCTCGAGCCGGGCAACATGTGATCACACGTCACGACCTTCCATTCACCACATTCTCCCCGTCTTTAAAATGTAACGAGAGGCCCAGCTAACGCACCATGATTACTTCAGCGCTACAGGAGTATACATTTCAAGCAATGCGAACTATCTAAACTACAGAAGCATACATTTCAAGCAGTGAGGATTATTTTGAGTTGTAGGAGCATGGTAATGAGCATCGATATATTATGTAACGAGCATATAGGAGCATGAGCATCGAGGATGCCGATAATCCCCTTTACAGATTGAGTCGGCGAGGGGGTATTATTCGCCGGCCTCTCCGGGAGTAGATGGCGGTTTCACTTGAGGGAGGCTTCCGATCCTCTTGGTGAGCCTCGACTCGTGCTGGAGATGACTCCCCGATCGCTCTCGGGAGGAACGTGGCAGCTCCGTCGTCACCCTTCTCGGGTGGAGTCCCTGGGGGGGAACACCTGGGGAGGGGATGTCAGAGGGAGGTGTGCCAGATGGTGGTGTACCTGCGGGAGGAGTGCCTGAGGGAGCCAAATGACGAACCGACACAGTGGTCTCCCTGCCATCCGGGAGCCAGACATGAGCGTATTCTGGATTCGTATCGATGAGTTCGACCTCTTCCACCATGGGTTCATACTTGCTTTGTCGTACCGGGCGTTTCATGAACACTGTTCCGGGATGGGTTAGCCAGCTGGGCACCGATTGGCCGTCAACATAACGTCGTTGGTGAGTAAACATTCGTTCGTGAGGAGTTGCATTGGTGGACGTGCAGAGCAAAGAGCGTATGGAATTCAGAGCGTCGGGAAGGGTAACCTCCCACCGCTCGGGGCCCAGTCCTCTTGATTTCAACGCCAGAGTTACGGCTTTCCAAATAACTCCATTATATCGTTCCACCAGACCATTACCCTGTGGGTTGTAACCCGTCGTTCGACTAGTTGCTATGCCGTGCTCTAATAGGAATTGTTTTAGCCCGGCCGACATGAAACACGGCCCTCTGTCTGAATGTATGTACGAAGGTTTCCCAAACA
>NW_028222193.1:0-57792 GCF_056783735.1 Eptatretus burgeri
AAGAATATTGAATGAAAATAAACATTTAAATGACCATTAAAAAATTTAGAGTTTTCATCTCGTACGAGTTGTAGTATCTGTGTTGCCCAGGGGAATTCTATAAAATATGTATTTACAGTTCCAAAATAAAATCTCCACCCCCTTTCAAAATTTACACCTTTTGTTGCCTTATAACCTGGAATTAAATAGCATTAAATCAGACTTTTCCACCTTTATTTACACATCGTAACCCACAACTTCCACGTGAAAAACAAATTCCACAAATAAAAAAAATCAAAATAACAATACAAACCGAGAATACCTTGTTTGGATAAGTGTCCACTTATAACAATTGTAAAGAAGAAAAAGAGCAATCAGCGATTGCAGACCCTCACCAGGACTTGGTGTTGTTGAACCACAAACACATCCTTTGCTGTACCACCACTGGTGTTCGTATTCTTCTGATGGTCATAAACTGGTATTTTAAACCACGTGGTGAAAATCTTCAGGTATATCATGAAGGGGATACTTTAAACCACGTGGTGAAAATCTTCAGGTTTATCATATAAGGGGGTATTTTAAACCACGTGGTGAAAATCTTCAGGTTTATCATGTGGGGGTATTTTAAACCACGTGGTGAAAATCTTCAGGTTTATCATATAGGGGGTATTTTAAACCACGTGGTGAAAATCTTCAGGTTTATCATGTTGGGGATATTTTAAACCACGTGGTGAAAATCGACAGGTTTATCATGTGGGGGTATTTTAAACCACGTGGTGAAAATCTTCAGGTTTATCATATCGGGGGGTATTTTAAGCCACGTGGTGAAAATATACAGGTTTATCATGTGGGGATATTTTAAACCACGTGCTGAAAATCTTCAGGTTTATCATGTAGGGGATATTTTCAACCACGTGGTGAAAATCTTCCAGTTTATCATGGAGGGGATATTTTAAACCACGTGGTGAAAATCAACAGGTTAAAATGTGGGGGTATTTTAAAACACGTGGTGAAAATCTACAGGTTTATCATGTGGGGGTATTTTAAACCACCTGGTGAAAATCTACAGGTTTATCATGTGAGAGTATTTTAAACCACGTGGTGAAAATGTACAGGCTTATCATGTGGGGTATTTTAAACCACGTGGTGAAAATCTTCAGGTTTATCATGTAGGGGCATTTTAAACCACGTGGTGAAAATCTTCAGGTTTATCATATAGTGGGTATTTTAACCACATGGTGAAAATCTTCAGGTTTATCATATAGGGGAATTTTAAACCACGTGGTGAAAATCTTCAGGTTTATCATATCGCAGTATTTTAAACCACATGGTGAAAATCTTCAGGTTCATCATATAGGGGTATTTTAAACCAGGTGATGAAAATCGACAGGTTTATCATGTGGGGGTATTTTAAACCACGTGGTGAAAATCGACAGGTTTATCATGTGGAGGTATTTTAAACCACGTGGTGAAAATTTTCAGGTTTATCATGTCAGGGTGTTTTAAACCACGTGGTGAAAATGTTCAGGTTTATCATATTGGGGGTATTTTAAACCACATGATGAAAATCTTCAGGTTTATCATGTTGGGGGTATTTAAACCACGTGGTGAAAATCTACAGGTTTATCATGTGGGGGTATTTTAAACCACGTGGTGAAAATCTACAGTTTATCATGTGGGGGTATTTTAAACCACGTGGTGAAAAGCTTCAGGTTTATCATGTGGGGGGGGGGGGGTATTTTAAACCACGTAGTGAAAATCTTTAGGTTTATCATGTGGGGGTATTTTAAACCACATGGTGAAAATCTTCAGGTTCATCATAGAGGGGTATTTTAAACCACGTGGTGAAAATCTTCAGGTTTATCATATAGGGGTATTTTAAAAAACTTGGTGAAAATCTTCAGGTTCATCATTAAGGGGTATTTTAAACCACGTGGTGAAAATCGACAGGTTTATCATGTGGAGGTATTTTAAACCACGTGGTGAAAATTTTCAGGTTTATCATGTCAGGGTGTTTTAAACCACGTGGTGAAAATGTTCAGGTTTATCATATTGGCGGTATTTTAAACCACATGATGAAAATCTTCAGGTTTATCATGTTGGGGGTATTTAAACCACGTGGTGAAAATCTACAGGTTTATCATGTGGGGGTATTTTAAACCACGTGGTGAAAATCTACAGTTTATCATGTGGGGGTATTTTAAACCACGTGGTGAAAAGCTTCAGGTTTATCATGTGGGGGGGGGGGGGGTATTTTAAACCACGTAGTGAAAATCTTTAGGTTTATCATGTGGGGGTATTTTAAACCACATGGTGAAAATCTTCAGGTTCATCATAGAGGGGTATTTTAAACCACGTGGTGAAAATCTTCAGGTTTATCATATAGGGGTATTTTAAAAAACTTGGTGAAAATCTTCAGGTTCATCATTAAGGGGTATTTTAAACCACGTGGTGAAAAGCTACAGGTTCATCATCTCGGCATATTTTAAACCATGTGGTGAAAACCTTCAGGCGTATCATAATGGGGTATTTTTAACCACGTGGTGAAAATCTTCAGGTTTATCATATAGGGGTATTTTAACCCACGTGGGTAAAATCTTCAGGTTCATTATATAGGGGGTATTTAAAACCACGTGGTGAAAATCTTCAGGTTTATCATGTTGGGGGTATTTTAAACCACGTGTTGAAAATCCACAGCTTTATCATGTGGGGGTATTTTAAACCACGTGGTGAAAATCTTCATGTGTATCATGTCGGGGTATTTCAAACCACGTGGTGAAAATCTTCAGGTTTATCATATCGGGGGTATTTTAAACCACGTGTTGAAAATCTACAGGTTTATCATGTGAGTATTTTAAACCACGTGGTGAAAATCCACAGGTTTATCATGTTGGGGTATTTTAAACCACGTGGTGAAAATCTACAGGTTTATCATGTTGGGGTATTTTATACCACGTGGTGAAAATCTACAGGTTTATCATGTTGGGGTATTTTAAACCACGTGGTGAAAACCTTCTGGTTTATCATGGAGGGGATATTTTACACCACGTGGTGAAAATCTACAGGTTTATCATGTGGTGGTATTTTAAACCACGTGGTGAAAATCTTTAGGTTTATCATGTGGGGGTATTTTAAACCACGTGGTGAAAATCTTCAGGTTCATCATAGAGGGGTATTTTAAACCACGTGGTGAAAATCTTCAGGTTTATCATATAGGGGTATTTTAAAAAACTTGGTGAAAATCTTCAGGTTCATCATTAAGGGGTATTTTAAACCACGTGGTGAAAAGCTACAGGTTCATCATCTCGGGGTATTTTAAACCACGTGGTGAAAACCTTCAGGCTTATCATAATGGGGTATTTTTAACCACGTGGTGAAAATCTTCAGGTTTATCATATAGGGGTATTTTAACCCACGTGGGTAAAATCTTCAGGTTCATTATATAGGGGGTATTTAAAACCACGTGGTGAAAATCTTCAGGTTTATCATGTTGGGGGTATTTTAAACCACGTGTTGAAAATCCACAGCTTTATCATGTGGGGGTATTTTAAACCACGTGGTGAAAATCTTCATGTGTATCATGTCGGGGTATTTCAAACCACGTGGTGAAAATCTTCAGGTGATTCATATCGGGGTATTTTAAACCACGTGTTGAAAATCTACAGGTTTATCATGTGAGTATTTTAAACCACGTGGTGAAAATCCACAGGTTTATCATGTTGGGGTATTTTAAACCACGTGGTGAAAATCTACAGGTTTATCATGTTGGGGTATTTTATACCACGTGGTGAAAATCTACAGGTTTATCATGTTGGGGTATTTTAAACCACGTGGTGAAAACCTTCTGGTTTATCATGGAGGGGATATTTTAAACCACGTGGTGAAAATCTACAGGTTTATCCTGTGGTGGTATTTTAAACCACGTGGTGAAAATCTTTAGGTTTATCATGTGGGGGTATTTTAAACCACGTGGTGAAAATCTTCAGGTTCATCATAGAGGGGTATTTTAAACCACGTGGTGAAAATCTTCAGGTCTATCATATAGGGGTATTTTAAAAAACTTGGTGAAAATCTTCAGGTTCATCATTAAGGGGTATTTTAAACCACGTGGTGAAAAGCTACAGGTTCATCATCTCGGGGTATTTTAAACCACGTGGTGAAAACCTTCAGGCTTATCATAATGGGGTATTTTTAACCACGTGGTGAAAATCTTCAGGTTTATCATATAGGGGTATTTTAACCCACGTGGGTAAAATCTTCAGGTTCATTATATAGGGGGTATTTAAAACCACGTGGTGAAAATCTTCAGGTTTATCATGTTGGGGGTATTTTAAACCACGTGTTGAAAATCCACAGCTTTATCATGTGGGGGTATTTTAAACCACGTGGTGAAAATCTTCATGTGTATCATGTCGGGGTATTTCAAACCACGTGGTGAAAATCTTCAGGTGATTCATATCGGGGTATTTTAAACCACGTGTTGAAAATCTACAGGTTTATCATGTGAGTATTTTAAACCACGTGGTGAAAATCCACAGGTTTATCATGTTGGGGTATTTTAAACCACGTGGTGAAAATCTACAGGTTTATCATGTTGGGGTATTTTATACCACGTGGTGAAAATCTACAGGTTTATCATGTTGGGGTATTTTAAACCACGTGGTGAAAACCTTCTGGTTTATCATGGAGGGGATATTTTAAACCACGTGGTGAAAATCTACAGGTTTATCCTGTGGTGGTATTTTAAACCACGTGGTGAAAATCTTTAGGTTTATCATGTGGGGGTATTTTAAACCACGTGGTGAAAATCTTCAGGTTCATCATAGAGGGGTATTTTAAACCACGTGGTGAAAATCTTCAGGTCTATCATATAGGGGTATTTTAAAAAACTTGGTGAAAATCTTCAGGTTCATCATTAAGGGGTATTTTAAACCACGTGGTGAAAAGCTACAGGTTCATCATCTCGGGGTATTTTAAACCACGTGGTGAAAACCTTCAGGCTAATCATAATGGGGTATTTTTAACCACGTGGTGAAAATCTTCAGGTTTATCATATAGGGGTATTTTAACCCACGTGGGTAAAATCTTCAGGTTCATTATATAGGGGGTATTTAAAACCACGTGGTGAAAATCTTCAGGTTTATCATGTTGGGGGTATTTTAAACCACGTGTTGAAAATCCACAGCTTTATCATGTGGGGGTATTTTAAACCACGTGGTGAAAATCTTCATGTGTATCATGTCGGGGTATTTCAAACCACGTGGTGAAAATCTTCAGGTTTATCATATCGGGGGTATTTTAAACCACGTGTTGAAAATCTACAGGTTTATCATGTGAGTATTTTAAACCACGTGGTGAAAATCTACAGGTTTATCATGTTGGGGTATTTTAAACCACGTGGTGAAAATCTACAGGTTTATCATGTTGGGGTATTTTATACCACGTGGTGAAAATCTACAGGTTTATCATGTTGGGGTATTTTAAACCACGTGGTGAAAACCTTCTGGTTTATCATGGAGGGGATATTTTAAACCACGTGGTGAAAATCTACAGGTTTATCATGTGGTGGTATTTTAAACCACGTGGTGAAAATCTACAGGTATATCATGTGGGGGTATTTTCAACCACGTGGTGAAAATCGACAGGTTTATCATGTGGGGGTATTTTAAACCACGTGGTGAAAATCTCCAGGTTCATCATATTGGGGTATTTTAAACCACGTGTTGAAAATCTACAGGTTTATCATGTAGGGGTATTTTAAACCACGTGGTGAAAATCTACAGGTTTATCATGTGGGGGTATTTTAAACACAGTGGTGAAAATCTTCAGGTTCATCATATTGGGGTATTTTAAACCACGTGGTGAAAATCTTCAGGTTTATCATATAGGGGTATTGTAAACCACGTGGTGAAAAGCTACAGGTTTATCATGTGGGGGTATTTTAAACCACGTGGTGAAAATCTACAGGTTTATCATATCAGGGGTATTTTAAACCACGTCGTGAAAATCTACAGGTTTATCATGTTTGGGTATTTTAAATCACGTGGTGAAAATCTTCAGGTTTATCATATAGGGGTATTTTAAACAACGTGGTGAAAATCTTCAGGTTCATCATATAGGGGTATTGGAAACCACGTGGTGAAAAGCTACAGGTTTATCATGTGGGGGTATTTTAAACCACGTGGTGAAAATCTACAGGTTTATCATATCAGGGGTATTTTAAACCACGTCGTGAAAATCTACAGGTTTATCATGTTTGGGTATTTTAAATCACGTGGTGAAAATCTTCAGGTTTATCATATAGGGGGTATTTTAAACCACGTGGTGAAAATCTACAGGTTTATCATGTTGGGGTATTTTAAACCACGTGGTGAAAATCTACAGGTTTATCATGTTGGGGTATTTTAAACCACGTGGTGAAAATCTACAGGTTTATCATGTTTGGGTATTTTAAACCACGTGGTGAAAATCTTCAGGTTTATCATGTCGGGGTATGTTAAACCACGTGGTGAAAATCTACAGGTTTATCATGTGAGTATTTTAAAGCACGTGGTGAAAATCTTCAGGTTTATCATATCGGGGGTATTTTAAACCACGTGGTGAAAATCTTCAGGTTTATCATGTGGGGGTATTTTAAACCACGTGGTGAAAATCGACAGGTTTATCATGTGGAGGTATTTTAAACCACGTGGTGAAAATCTTCAGGTTTATCATGTCAGGGTGTTTTAAACCACGTGGTGAAAATGTTCAGGTTTATCATATTGGGGGTATTTTAAACCACATGATGAAAATCTTCAGGTTTATCATGTTGGGGGTATTTAAACCACGTGGTGAAAATCTACAGGTTTATCATGTGGGGGTATTTTAAACCACGTGGTGAAAATCTACAGTTTATCATGTGGGGGTATTTTAAACCACGTGGTGAAAAGCTTCAGGTTTATCATGTGGGGGGGGGGGGGGTATTTTAAACCACGTCGTGAAAATCTTCAGGTTTATCATGTGGGGGTAATTTAAACCACGTGGTGAAAATCTTCAGGTTCATCATAGAGGGGTATTTTAAACCACGTGGTGAAAATCTTCAGGTTTATCATATAGGGGTATTTTAAAAAACTTGGTGAAAATCTTCAGGTTCATCATCAAGGGGTATTTTAAACCACGTGGTGAAAAGCTACAGGTTCATCATCTCGGGGTATTTTAAACCACGTGGTGAAAACCTTCAGGCTTATCATAATGGGGTATTTTTAACCACGTGGTGAAAATCTTCAGGTTTATCATACAGGGGTATTTTAACCCACGTTGGTAAAATCTTCAGGTTCATTATATAGGGGGTATTTAAAACCAGGTGGTGAAAATCTTCAGGTTTATCATGTTGGGGGTATTATAAACCACGTGGAGAAAATCTTTAGGTTTATCATGTGGGGGTATTTTAAACCACGTGGTGAAAATCTTCATGTGTATCATGTCGGGGTATTTCAAACCACGTGGTGAAAATCTTCAGGTTTATCATATCGGGGGTATTTCAAACCACGTGGGGAAAATCTTCAGGTTTATCATGTGGGGGTATTTTAAACCACGTGTTGAAAATCCACAGCTTTATCATGTGGGGGTATTTTAAACCACGTGGTGAAAATCTTCATGTGTATCATGTCAGGGTATTTCAAACCATGTGGTGAAAATCTTCAGGTTTATCATATCGGGGGCATTTTAAACCACGTGTTGAAAATCTACAGGTTTATCATGTGAGTATTTTAAACCACGTGGTGAAAATCTACAGGTTTATCATGTTGGGGTATTTTAAACCACGTGGTGAAAATCTACAGGTTTATCATGTTGGGGTATTTTATACCACGTGGTGAAAATCTACAGGTTTATCATGTTGGGGTATTTTAAACCACGTGGAGAAAACCTTCTGGTTTATCATGGAGGGGATATTTTAAACCACGTGGTGAAAATCTCCAGGTTTATCATGTGGGGGTATTTTAAACCACGTGGTGAAAATCTACAGGTATATCATGTGGGGGTATTTTCAACCACGTGGTGAAAATCTACAGGTTTATCATGTGGGGGTATTTTAAACCACGTGGTGAAAATCTCCAGGTTCATCATAGAGGGGTATTTTAAACACAGTGGTGAAAGTCTTCAGGTTCATCATATTGGGGTATTTTAAACCACGTGTTGAAAATCTTCAGGTTTCTCAGATAGGGGTATTTTAAACAACGTGGTGAAAATCTTCAGGTTCATCATGTTGGGGAATTTTAAACCACGTGCTGAAAATCTACAGGTTTATCATGTGGGGGTATTTTAAACCACGTGGTGAAAATCTGCAGGTTTATCATGTGGGGGTATTTTAAACACAGTGGTGAAAATCTTCAGGTTCATCATATTGGGGTATTTTAAACCACGTGGTGAAAATCTTCAGGTTTATCATATAGGGGTATTGTAAACCACGTGGTGAAAAGCTACAGGTTTATCATGTGGGGGTATTTTAAACCACGTGGTGAAAATCTACAGGTTTATCATATCAGGGGTATTTTAAACCACGTCGTGAAAATCTACAGGTTTATGATGTTTGGGTATTTTAAATCACGTGGTGAAAATCTTCAGGTTTATCATATAGGGGTATTTTAAACAACGTGGTGAAAATCTTCAGGTTCATCATACAGGGGTATTGGAAACCACGTGGTGAAAAGCTACAGGTTTATCATGTGGGGGTATTTTAAACCACGTGGTGAAAATCTACAGGTTTATCATATAGGGGGTATTTTAAACCACGTGGTGAAAATCTACAGGTTTATCATGTTGGGGTATTTTAAACCACGTTGTGAAAATCTACAGGTTTATCATGTTTGGGTATTTTAAACCACGTGGTGAAAATATTCAGGTTTATCATATAGGGGGTATTTTAAACCACGTGGTGAAAATCTTCAGGTTTATCATGTGGGGGTATGTTAAACCACGTGGTGAAAATCTACAGGTTTATCATGTGAGTATTTTAAAGCACGTGGTGAAAATCTTCAGGTTTATCATATCAGGGGTATTTTAAACCACATGGTGAAAATCTACAGGTTTATCATGTTTGGGTATTTTAAATCACGTGGTGAAAATCTTCAGGTTTATCATATAGGGGGTATTTTAAACCACGTGGTGAAAATCTACAGGTTTATCATGTTGGGGTTTTTTAAATCACGTGGTGAAAACCTTCTGGTTTATCATGGAGGGGATATTTTAAACCACGTGGTGAAAATCTACAGGTTTCTCATGTGGGGGTATTTTAAACCACGTGGTGAAAATCTACAGGTTTATCATGTTGGGGTATTTTATACCACATGGTGAAAATCTACAGGTTTATCATGTTGGGGTATTTTAAACCACGTGGTGAAAACCTTCTGGTTTATCATGGAGGGGATATTTTAAACCACGTGGTGAAAATCTACAGGTTTATCATTTGGGGGTATTTTAAACCACGTGGTGAAAATCTACAGGTTTCTCATGTGGGGGGTATTTCAAATCACGTGGTGAAAATCTTAAGGTTTATCATGTGGGTTATATTTTAAACCACATGGTGAAAATTTCAGGTTTATCATATAGGGAGTATTTTAAACCACGTGGTGAAAATCTTCAGGTTTACCATATAGGGGGTATTTTAAAACACGTGGTGAAAGTTTTCAGGTTAATCATGTGGGGGTATTTTAAACACAGTGGTGAAAATCTTCAGGTTCATCATATTGGGGTATTTTAAACCACGTGGTGAAAATCTTCAGGTTTATCATGTAGGGGTATTTTAAACCACGTCGTGAAAATCTTCAGGTTTATCATGTGGGGGTATTTTAAACCACGTGGTGAAAATCTTCAGGTTTATCATATCGGGGGTATTTTAAACCACGTGGTGAAAATCTTCTGGTTTATCATGTTTGGGTATTTTAAACCACGTGGTGAAAATCTTCAGGTTTATCATAGAGGGGTATTTTAAACCACGTGGTGAAAATCTACAGGTTTATCATGTTGGGGTATTTTATACCACGTGGTGAAAATCTACAGGTTTATCATGTTGGGGTATTTTAAACCACGTGGTGAAAATCTACAGGTTTATCATATCAGGGGTATTTTAAACCACGTCGTGAAAATATACAGGTTTATCATGTTTGGGTATTTTAAATCACGTGGTGAAAATCTTCAGGTTTATCATATAGGGGTATTTTAAACAACGTGGCGAAAATCTACAGTTTTATCATGTGGGGGTATTTTAAACCACGTGGTGAAAATCTACAGGTTTATCATGTTGGGGTATTTTAAACCACGTGGTGAAAATCTACAGGTTTATCATGTTTGGGTATTTTAAACCACGTGGTGAAAATCTTCAGGTTTATCATGTCGGGTATGTTAAACCACGTGGTGAAAATCTACAGGTTTATCATGTGAGTATTTTAAAGCACGTGGTGAAAATCTTCAGGTTTATCATATCGGGGGTATTTTAAACCACGTGGTGAAAATCTTCAGGTTTATCATGTGGGGGTATTTTAAACCACGTGGTGAAAATCGACAGGTTTATCATGTGGAGGTATTTTAAACCACGTGGTGAAAATCTTCAGGTTTATCATGTCAGGGTGTTTTAAACCACGTGGTGAAAATGTTCAGGTTTATCATATTGGGGGTATTTTAAACCACATGATGAAAATCTTCAGGTTTATCATGTTGGGGGTATTTAAACCACGTGGTGAAAATCTACAGGTTTATCATGTGGGGGTATTTTAAACCACGTGGTGAAAATCTACAGTTTATCATGTGGGGGTATTTTAAACCACGTGGTGAAAAGCTTCAGGTTTATCATGTGGGGGGGGTATTTTAAACCACGTCGTGAAAATCTTCAGGTTTATCATTTGGGGGTATTTTAAACCACGTGGTGAAAATCTTCAGGTTCATCATAGAGGGGTATTTTAAACCACGTGGTGAAAATCTTCAGGTTTATCATATAGGGGTATTTTAAAAAACTTGGTGAAAATCTTCAGGTTCATCATCAAGGGGTATTTTAAACCACGTGGTGAAAAGCTACAGGTTCATCATCTCGGGGTATTTTAAACCACGTGGTGAAAACCTTCAGGCTTATCATAATGGGGTATTTTTAACCACGTGGTGAAAATCTTCAGGTTTATCATACAGGGGTATTTTAACCCACGTTGGTAAAATCTTCAGGTTCATTATATAGGGGGTATTTAAAACCAGGTGGTGAAAATCTTCAGGTTTATCATGTTGGGGGTATTATAAACCACGTGGAGAAAATCTTTAGGTTTATCATGTGGGGGTATTTTAAACCACGTGGTGAAAATCTTCATGTGTATCATGTCGGGGTATTTCAAACCACGTGGTGAAAATCTTCAGGTTTATCATATCGGGGGTATTTCAAACCACGTGGGGAAAATCTTCAGGTTTATCATGTGGGGGTATTTTAAACCACGTGTTGAAAATCCACAGCTTTATCATGTGGGGGTATTTTAAACCACGTGGTGAAAATCTTCATGTGTATCATGTCAGGGTATTTCAAACCATGTGGTGAAAATCTTCAGGTTTATCATATCGGGGGCATTTTAAACCACGTGTTGAAAATCTACAGGTTTATCATGTGAGTATTTTAAACCACGTGGTGAAAATCTACAGGTTTATCATGTTGGGGTATTTTAAACCACGTGGTGAAAATCTACAGGTTTATCATGTTGGGGTATTTTATACCACGTGGTGAAAATCTACAGGTTTATCATGTTGGGGTATTTTAAACCACGTGGAGAAAACCTTCTGGTTTATCATGGAGGGGATATTTTAAACCACGTGGTGAAAATCTCCAGGTTTATCATGTGGGGGTATTTTAAACCACGTGGTGAAAATCTACAGGTATATCATGTGGGGGTATTTTCAACCACGTGGTGAAAATCTACAGGTTTATCATGTGGGGGTATTTTAAACCACGTGGTGAAAATCTCCAGGTTCATCATAGAGGGGTATTTTAAACACAGTGGTGAAAGTCTTCAGGTTCATCATATTGGGGTATTTTAAACCACGTGTTGAAAATCTTCAGGTTTCTCAGATAGGGGTATTTTAAACAACGTGGTGAAAATCTTCAGGTTCATCATGTTGGGGAATTTTAAACCACGTGCTGAAAATCTACAGGTTTATCATGTGGGGGTATTTTAAACCACGTGGTGAAAATCTGCAGGTTTATCATGTGGGGGTATTTTAAACACAGTGGTGAAAATCTTCAGGTTCATCATATTGGGGTATTTTAAACCACGTGGTGAAAATCTTCAGGTTTATCATATAGGGGTATTGTAAACCACGTGGTGAAAAGCTACAGGTTTATCATGTGGGGGTATTTTAAACCACGTGGTGAAAATCTACAGGTTTATCATATCAGGGGTATTTTAAACCACGTCGTGAAAATCTACAGGTTTATGATGTTTGGGTATTTTAAATCACGTGGTGAAAATCTTCAGGTTTATCATATAGGGGTATTTTAAACAACGTGGTGAAAATCTTCAGGTTCATCATACAGGGGTATTGGAAACCACGTGGTGAAAAGCTACAGGTTTATCATGTGGGGGTATTTTAAACCACGTGGTGAAAATCTACAGGTTTATCATATAGGGGGTATTTTAAACCACGTGGTGAAAATCTACAGGTTTATCATGTTGGGGTATTTTAAACCACGTTGTGAAAATCTACAGGTTTATCATGTTTGGGTATTTTAAACCACGTGGTGAAAATATTCAGGTTTATCATATAGGGGGTATTTTAAACCACGTGGTGAAAATCTTCAGGTTTATCATGTGGGGGTATGTTAAACCACGTGGTGAAAATCTACAGGTTTATCATGTGAGTATTTTAAAGCACGTGGTGAAAATCTTCAGGTTTATCATATCAGGGGTATTTTAAACCACATGGTGAAAATCTACAGGTTTATCATGTTTGGGTATTTTAAATCACGTGGTGAAAATCTTCAGGTTTATCATATAGGGGGTATTTTAAACCACGTGGTGAAAATCTACAGGTTTATCATGTTGGGGTTTTTAAATCACGTGGTGAAAACCTTCTGGTTTATCATGGAGGGGATATTTTAAACCACGTGGTGAAAATCTACAGGTTTCTCATGTGGGGGTATTTTAAACCACGTGGTGAAAATCTGCAGTTTTATCATGTGGGGGTATTTCAAACCACGTGGTGAAAATCTACAGGTTTATCATTTGGGGGTATTTTAAACCACGTGGTGAAAATCTACAGGTTTCTCATGTGGGGGTATTTCAAACCACGTGGTGAAAATCTTCAGGTTTATCATGTGGGTTATATTTTAAACCACATGGTGAAAATTTCAGGTTTATCATATAGGGAGTATTTTAAACCACGTGGTGAAAATCTTCAGGTTTACCATATAGGGGTTATTTTAAAACACGTGGTGAAAGTTTTCAGGTTTATCATGTGGGGGTATTTTAAACCACATGGTGGAAATCTTCAGGCTTATCATCATGGGGTATTTTTAACCACGTGGTGAAAATCTTCAGGTTTATCATTTCGGGGTATTTTAACCCACGTGGGTAAAATCTTCAGGTTCATCATATAGGGGGTATTTAAAACCACGTGGTGAAAATCTTCAGGTTTATCATGTTGGAGGTATTTTAAACCACGTGGTGAAAATCTTAAGGTTTATCATGTGGGGGTATTTTAAACCACGTGGTGAAAATCTTCAGGTTTATCATGTGGGGGTATTTTAAACCACTTGGTGAAAATCTTCAGGTTTATCATGTGGGGGTATTTTAAACCACATGGTGAAAATCTTCAGGTTCATCATCTCGGGGTATTTTAAACCACGTGGTGAAAATCTACAGGTTTATCATGTGGGGGTATTTTAATCCACGTGATGAAAATTTACAGGTTTATCATGTGGGGTTATTTTAAACCACGAGGTGAAAATCTGCAGGTTTATCATGTGGGGGTATTTTAAACCACGTGGTGAAAATCTACAGATATATCATGTGGGGGTATTTTCAACCACGTGCTGAAAATCGACAGGTTTATCATGTTGGGGTATTTTAAACCACGTGGTGAAAATCTACAGGTTTATCATGTTTGGGTATTTTAAACCACGTGGTGAAAATATTCAGGTTTATCATATAGGGGGTATTTTAAACCACGTGGTGAAAATCTTCAGGTTTATCATGTGGGGGTATGTTAAACCACGTGGTGAAAATCGACAGGTTTATCATGTGGGGGTATGTTAAACCACGTGGTGAAAATCTACAGGTTTATCATGTGAGTATTTTAAAGCACGTGGTGAAAATCTTCAGGTTTATCATATCGGGGGTATGTTAAACCACGTGGTGAAAATCTTCAGGTTTATCATGTGGGGGTATTTTAAACCACGTGGTGAAAATCGACAGGTTTATCATGTGGAGGTATTTTAAACCACGTGGTGAAAATCTTCAGGTTTATCATGTCAGGGTGTTTTAAACCACGTGGTGAAAATGTTCAGGTTTATCATATTGGGGGTATTTTAAACCACATGATGAAAATCTTCAGGTTTATCATGTTGGGGGTATTTAAACCACGTGGTGAAAATCTACAGGTTTATCATGTGGGGGTATTTTAAACCACGTGGTGAAAATCTACAGTTTATCATGTGGGGGTATTTTAAACCACGTGGTGAAAAGCTTCAGGTTTATCATGTTGGGGGGGGGGGTATTTTAAATCACGTGGTGAAAATCTTCAGGTTTATCATATAGGGGTATTTTAAACAACGTGGTGAAAATCTTCAGGTTCATCATACAGGGGTATTGGAAACCACGTGGTGAAAAGCTACAGGTTTATCATGTGGGGGTATTTTAAACCACGTGGTGAAAATCTACAGGTTTATCATATAGGGGGTATTTTAAACCACGTGGTGAAAATCTACAGGTTTATCATGTTGGGGTATTTTAAACCACGTTGTGAAAATCTACAGGTTTATCATGTTTGGGTATTTTAAACCACGTGGTGAAAATATTCAGGTTTATCATATAGGGGGTATTTTAAACCACGTGGTGAAAATCTTCAGGTTTATCATGTGGGGGTATGTTAAACCACGTGGTGAAAATCTACAGGTTTATCATGTGAGTATTTTAAAGCACGTGGTGAAAATCTTCAGGTTTATCATATCAGGGGTATTTTAAACCACATGGTGAAAATCTACAGGTTTATCATGTTTGGGTATTTTAAATCACGTGGTGAAAATCTTCAGGTTTATCATATAGGGGGTATTTTAAACCACGTGGTGAAAATCTACAGGTTTATCATGTTGTGGTTTTTAAATCACGTGGTGAAAACCTTCTGGTTTATCATGGAGGGGATATTTTAAACCACGTGGTGAAAATCTACAGGTTTCTCATGTGGGGGTATTTTAAACCACGTGGTGAAAATCTGCAGTTTTATCATGTGGGGGTATTTCAAACCACGTGGTGAAAATCTACAGGTTTATCATTTGGGGGTATTTTAAACCACGTGGTGAAAATCTACAGGTTTCTCATGTGGGGGTATTTCAAACCACGTGGTGAAAATCTTCAGGTTTATCATGTGGGTTATATTTTAAACCACATGGTGAAAATTTCAGGTTTATCATATAGGGAGTATTTTAAACCACGTGGTGAAAATCTTCAGGTTTACCATATAGGGGTTATTTTAAAACACGTGGTGAAAGTTTTCAGGTTTATCATGTGGGGGTATTTTAAACCACATGGTGGAAATCTTCAGGCTTATCATCATGGGGTATTTTTAACCACGTGGTGAAAATCTTCAGGTTTATCATTTCGGGGTATTTTAACCCACGTGGGTAAAATCTTCAGGTTCATCATATAGGGGGTATTTAAAACCACGTGGTGAAAATCTTCAGGTTTATCATGTTGGAGGTATTTTAAACCACGTGGTGAAAATCTTAAGGTTTATCATGTGGGGGTATTTTAAACCACGTGGTGAAAATCTTCAGGTTTATCATGTGGGGGTATTTTAAACCACTTGGTGAAAATCTTCAGGTTTATCATGTGGGGGTATTTTAAACCACATGGTGAAAATCTTCAGGTTCATCATCTCGGGGTATTTTAAACCACGTGGTGAAAATCTACAGGTTTATCATGTGGGGGTATTTTAATCCACGTGATGAAAATCTACAGGTTTATCATGTGGGGTTATTTTAAACCACGAGGTGAAAATCTGCAGGTTTATCATGTGGGGGTATTTTAAACCACGTGGTGAAAATCTACAGATATATCATGTGGGGGTATTTTCAACCACGTGCTGAAAATCGACAGGTTTATCATGTTGGGGTATTTTAAACCACGTGGTGAAAATCTACAGGTTTATCATGTTTGGGTATTTTAAACCACGTGGTGAAAATATTCAGGTTTATCATATAGGGGGTATTTTAAACCACGTGGTGAAAATCTTCAGGTTTATCATGTGGGGGTATGTTAAACCACGTGGTGAAAATCGACAGGTTTATCATGTGGGGGTATGTTAAACCACGTGGTGAAAATCTACAGGTTTATCATGTGAGTATTTTAAAGCACGTGGTGAAAATCTTCAGGTTTATCATATCGGGGGTATGTTAAACCACGTGGTGAAAATCTTCAGGTTTATCATGTGGGGGTATTTTAAACCACGTGGTGAAAATCGACAGGTTTATCATGTGGAGGTATTTTAAACCACGTGGTGAAAATCTTCAGGTTTATCATGTCAGGGTGTTTTAAACCACGTGGGTAAAATCTTCAGGTTCATCATATAGGGGGTATTTTAAACCACGTGGTGAAAATCTACAGGTTTATCATGTGGGGGTATTTTAAACCACGAGGTGAAAATCTACAGGTTTATCATGTGGGGGTATTTTAAACCACGTGGTGAAAATCTACAGGTTTATCATGTGGGGGTATTTTAAACCACGTGGTGAAAATCTCCAGGTTCATCATATCGGGGGTATTTTAAACCACGTGGTGAAAATCTTCAGGTTTATCATACAGTGGTATTTTAAACCACGTGGTGAAAATCTTCAGGTTTATCATGTGGGGGTATTTTAAACCACGTGTTGAAAATCTACAGGTTTATCATGTGGGGTTATTTTAAACCACGAGGTGAAAATCTGCAGGTTTATCATGTGGGGGTATTTTAAACCACGTGGTGAAAATCTACAGGTTTATCATGTGGGGGTATTTTAAACCACGTGGTGAAAATCTCCAGGTTCATCATATCGGGGGTATTTTAAACCACGTGGTGAAAATCTTCAGGTTTATCATGTGGGGGTATTTTAAACCACGTGTTGAAAATCTACAGGTTTATCATGTGGGGTTATTTTAAACCACGAGGTGAAAATCTGCAGGTTTATCATGTGGGGGTATTTTAAACCACGTGGTGAAAATCTTCAGGTTTATCATATAGGGGGTATTTTAAACCACGTGGTGAAAATCTACAGGTTTATCATGTTGGGGTATTTTAAACCACGTGGTGAAAATCTACAGGTTTATCATGTTGGGGTATTTTAAACCACGTGGTGAAAATCTACAGGTTTATCATGTTGGGGTATTTTAAACCACGTGGTGAAAATCTACAGGTTTATCATGTGGGGTATTTTCGTGGTGAAAATCTACAGGTTTATCATTGGGGTATTTTAAACCACGTGGTGAAAACCACGTGGTGAAAATCTCAGGTTTATCAGGTACGTGGTGTATCTTCATGTATATTTTAAACCACGAGGTGAAAATCTACAGGTTTATCATGTGGGGGTATTTTAAACCACGTGGTGAAAATCTACAGGTTTATCATGTGGGGGTATTTTCAACCACGTGGTGAAAATCTACAGGTTTATCATGTGGGGGTATTTTAAACCACGTGGTGAAAATCTTCAGGTTTATCATATAAGGTATTTTAAACCACGTGGTGAAAATCTTCAGGTTTATCATGTAGGGGTATTTTAAACCACGTCGTGAAAATCTTCAGGTTTATCATATAGTGGGTATTTTAAACCACGTGGTGAAAATCTACAGGTTTATCATGTGGGGGTATTTTCAACCACGTGGTGAAAATCTACAGGTTTATCATGTGGGGGTATTTTAAACCACGTGGTGAAAATCTTCAGGTTTATCATATAGGGGTGTTTTAACCCACGTGGGTAAAATCTTCAGGTTCATCATATCGGGGGTATTTAAAACCACGTGGTGAAAATCTTCAGGTTCATAATATAGGGGGTATTTTAAACCACGTGGTGAAAATCTTCAGGTTTATCATGTGGGAGTATTTTAAACCACGTGGTGAAAATCTTCATGTGTATCATGTCGGGGTATTTCAAACCACGTGGTGAAAATCTTCATGTGTATCATGTCGGGGTATTTCAAACCACGTGGTGAAAATCTTCAGGTTTATCATATCGGGGGTATTTTAAACCACGTGTTGAAAATCTACAGGTTTATCATGTGAGTATTTTAAACCACGTGGTGAAAATCTACAGGTTTATCATGTTGGGGTATTTTAAACCACGTGGTGAAAATCTACAGGTTTATCATGTTGGGGTATTTTATACCACGTGGTGAAAATCTACAGGTTTATCATGTTGGGGTATATTAAACCACGTGGTGAAAACCTTCTGGTTTATCATGGAGGGGATATTTTAAACCACGTGGTGAAAATCTACAGGTTTATCATGTGGGGGTATTTTAAACCACGTGGTGAAAATCTACAGGTATATCATGTGGGGGTATTTTCAACCACGTGGTGAAAATCTACAGGTTTATCATGTGGGGGTATTTTAAACCACGTGGTGAAAATCTCCAGGTTCATCATAGAGGGGTATTTTAAACACAGTGGTGAAAATCTTCAGGTTCATCATATTGGGGTATTTTAAACCACGTGGTGAAAATCTTCAGGTTTATCATATAGGGGTATTTTAAACCACGTCGTGAAAATCTACAGGTTTATCATGTTTGGGTATTTTAAATCACGTGGTGAAAATCTTCAGGTTTATCATATAGGGGTATTTTAAACACAGTGGTGAAAATCTTCAGGTTCATCATATTGGGGTATTTTAAACCACGTGGTGAAAATCTTCAGGTTTATCATGTGGGGGTATTTTAAACCACGTGGTGAAAATCGACAGGTTTATCATGTGGAGGTATTTTAAACCACGTGGTGAAAATCTTCAGGTTTATCATGTAGGGGTATTTTAAACCACGTCGTGAAAATCTTCAGGTTTATCATATAGGGGGTATTTTAAACCACGTGGTGAAAATCTTCAGGTTTATCATACAGTGGTATTTTAAACCACGTGGTGAAAATCTACAGGTTTATCATGTGGGGGTATTTTAAACCTCGTGGAGAAAATCTACAGGTTTATCATATAGGGGGTATTTTAAACCACGTGGTGAAAATCTACAGGTTTATCATGTTGGGGTATTTTAAACCACGTGGTGAAAATCTACAGGTTTATCATGTTTGGGTATTTTAAACCACGTGGTGAAAATATTCAGGTTTATCATATAGGGGGTATTTTAAACCACGTGGTGAAAATCTTCAGGTTTATCATGTGGGGGTATGTTAAACCACGTGGTGAAAATCTACAGGTTTATCATGTGAGTATTTTAAAGCACGTGGTGAAAATCTTCAGGTTTATCATATCAGGGGTATTTTAAACCACATGGTGAAAATCTACAGGTTTATTATGTTTGGGTATTTTAAATCACGTGGTGAAAATCTTCAGGTTTATCATATAGGGGGTATTTTAAACCACGTGGTGAAAATCTACAGGTTTATCATGTAGGGGTATTTTAAACAACGTGGTGAAAACCTTCTGGTTTATCATGGAGGGGATATTTTAAACCACGTGGTGAAAATCTACAGGTTTATCACGTAGGGGTATTTTAAACAACGTGGTGAAAATCTTCAGGTTCATCATGTGGGGGTATTTTAAACCACGTGGTGAAAATCTACAGGTTTATCATTTGGGGGTATTTTAAACCACGTGGTGAAAATCTACAGGTTTCTCATGTGGGGGGTATTTCAAATCACGTGGTGAAAATCTTAAGGTTTATCATGTGGGTTATATTTTAAACCACATGGTGAAAATTTCAGGTTTATCATATAGGGAGTATTTTAAACCACGTGGTGAAAATCTTCAGGTTTACCATATAGGGGGTATTTTAAAACACGTGGTGAAAGTTTTCAGGTTTATCATGTGGGGGTATTTTAAACCACATGGTGGAAATCTTCAGGCTTATCATCATGGGGTATTTTTAACCACGTGGTGAAAATCTTCAGGTTTATCATATAGGGGTATTTTAACCCACGTGGGTAAAATCTTCAGGTTCATCATATAGGGGGTATTTAAAACCACGTGGTGAAAATCTTCAGGTTTATCATGTTGGAGGTATTTTAAACCACGTGGTGAAAATCTTCAGGTTCATCATGTGGGGGTATTTTAAACCACGTGGTGAAAATCTACAGGTTTATCATGTGGGGGTATTTTAAACCACGTGGTGAAAATCTACAGGTTTATCATGTGGGGGTATTTTAATCCACGTGGTGAAAATCTACAGGTTTATCATGTGGGGGTATTTTAAACCACGAGGTGAAAATCTACAGGTTTATCATGTGAGTATTTTAAACCACGTGGTGAAAATCTACAGGTTTTTCATGTTGGGGTATTTTAAACCACGTGGTGAAAATCTACAGGTTTATCATGTTGGGGTATTTTATACCACGTGGTGAAAATCTACAGGTTTATCATGTTGGGGTATTTTAAACCACGTGGTGAAAACCTTCTGGTTTATCATGGAGGGGATATTTTAAACCACGTGGTGAAAATCTCCAGGTTTATCATGTGGGGGTATTTTAAACCACGTGGTGAAAATCTACAGGTATATCATGTGGGGGTATTTTCAACCACGTGGTGAAAATCTACAGGTTTATCATGTGGGGGTATTTTAAACCACGTGGTGAAAATCTCCAGGTTCATCATAGAGGGGTATTTTAAACACAGTGGTGAAAGTCTTCAGGTTCATCATATTGGGGTATTTTAAACCACGTGTTGAAAATCTTCAGGTTTCTCAGATAGGGGTATTTTAAACAACGTGGTGAAAATCTTCAGGTTCATCATGTTGGGGAATTTTAAACCACGTGGTGAAAATCTGCAGGTTTATCATGTGGGGGTATTTTAAACACAGTGGTGAAAATCTTCAGGTTCATCATATTGGGGTATTTTAAACCACGTGGTGAAAATCTTCAGGTTTATCATATAGGGGTATTGTAAACCACGTGGTGAAAAGCTACAGGTTTATCATGTGGGGGTATTTTAAACCACGTGGTGAAAATCTACAGGTTTATCATATCAGGGGTATTTTAAACCACGTCGTGAAAATCTACAGGTTTATGATGTTTGGGTATTTTAAATCACGTGGTGAAAATCTTCAGGTTTATCATATAGGGGTATTTTAAACAACGTGGTGAAAATCTTCAGGTTCATCATACAGGGGTATTGGAAACCACGTGGTGAAAAGCTACAGGTTTATCATGTGGGGGTATTTTAAACCACGTGGTGAAAATCTACAGGTTTATCATATAGGGGGTATTTTAAACCACGTGGTGAAAATCTACAGGTTTATCATGTTGGGGTATTTTAAACCACGTTGTGAAAATCTACAGGTTTATCATGTTTGGGTATTTTAAACCACGTGGTGAAAATATTCAGGTTTATCATATAGGGGGTATTTTAAACCACGTGGTGAAAATCTTCAGGTTTATCATGTGGGGGTATGTTAAACCACGTGGTGAAAATCTACAGGTTTATCATGTGAGTATTTTAAAGCACGTGGTGAAAATCTTCAGGTTTATCATATCAGGGGTATTTTAAACCACATGGTGAAAATCTACAGGTTTATTATGTTTGGGTATTTTAAATCACGTGGTGAAAATCTTCAGGTTTATCATATAGGGGGTATTTTAAACCACGTGGTGAAAATCTACAGGTTTATCATGTTGGGGTTTTTTAAATCACGTGGTGAAAACCTTCTGGTTTATCATGGAGGGGATATTTTAAACCACGTGGTGAAAATCTACAGGTTTCTCATGTGGGGGTATTTTAAACCACGTGGTGAAAATCTGCAGTTTTATCATGTGGGGGTATTTCAAACCACGTGGTGAAAATCTACAGGTTTATCATTTGGGGGTATTTTAAACCACGTGGTGAAAATCTACAGGTTTCTCATGTGGGGGTATTTCAAACCACGTGGTGAAAATCTTCAGGTTTATCATGTGGGTTATATTTTAAACCACATGGTGAAAATTTCAGGTTTATCATATAGGGAGTATTTTAAACCACGTGGTGAAAATCTTCAGGTTTACCATATAGGGGTTATTTTAAAACACGTGGTGAAAGTTTTCAGGTTTATCATGTGGGGGTATTTTAAACCACATGGTGGAAATCTTCAGGCTTATCATCATGGGGTATTTTTAACCACGTGGTGAAAATCTTCAGGTTTATCATATAGGGGTATTTTAACCCACGTGGGTAAAATCTTCAGGTTCATCATATAGGGGGTATTTAAAACCACGTGGTGAAAATCTTCAGGTTTATCATGTTGGAGGTATTTTAAACCACGTGGTGAAAATCTTAAGGTTTATCATGTGGGGTATTTTAAACCACGTGGTGAAAATCTTCAGGTTTATCATGTGGGGGTATTTTAAACCACTTGGTGAAAATCTTCAGGTTTATCATGTGGGGGTATTTTAAACCACATGGTGAAAATCTTCAGGTTCATCATCTCGGGGTATTTTAAACCACGTGGTGAAAATCTACAGGTTTATCATGTGGGGGTATTTTAATCCACGTGATGAAAATCTACAGGTTTATCATGTGGGGTTATTTTAAACCACGAGGTGAAAATCTGCAGGTTTATCATGTGGGGGTATTTTAAACCACGTGGTGAAAATCTACAGGTTTATCATGTTGGGGTATTTTAAACCACGTGGTGAAAATCTACAGGTTTATCATATTGGGGGTATTTTAAACCACGTGGTGAAAATCTTCAGGTTTATCATGTTGGGTGTATTTTAAACCACGTGGTGAAAATCTTCAGGTTTATCATGTAGGGGTATTTTAAACAACGTGGTGAAAATCTTCGGGTTCATCATGTGGGGGTATTTTAAACCACGTGGTGAAAATCTACAGGTTTATCATGTTGGGGTATTTTAAACCACGTGGTGAAAATCTACAGGTTTATCATGTTTGGGTATTTTAAACCACGTGGTGAAAATCTTCAGGTTTATCATACAGTGGTATTTTAAACCACGTGGTGAAAATCTACAGGTTTATCATGTGGGAGTATTTTAAACCACGTGGTGAAAATCTACAGGTTTATCATGTGGGGGTATTTTTAAACCATGGGTGAAAATCTACAGGTTTATCATGTGAGTATTTTAAACCACGTGGTGAAAATCTTCAGGTTTATCATATAGTGGGGTATTTTAAACCACGTGGTGAAAATCTTCAGGTTTATTACATGTGGGGGTATTTTAAACCACGTGGTGAAAATCTACAGGTTTATCATGTGGAATTATTTCAAAACCCGTGGTAGAAAATCTTCAGGTTTATCATCGTAAGGGGTATTTTAAACCACGTGCAAGAAAATCTTCAGGTTTATCATATATGGGGTATTTTTAAACCCACGTGGTGAAAATCTACAGGTTTATCATGTTGGGGTATTTTAAACCACGTGGTGAAAATCTTCAGGTTTATCATGTTGGGGTATTTTAAACCACGTGGTGAAAATCTTCAGGTTTATCATGTGGGGTATTTTGGCAAACCACGTGGTGAAAATCTACAGGTTTATCATGTGGGGTATTTTTAAACCACGTGGTGAAAATCTACAGGTTTATCATGTGGGGGTATTTTAAACCACGTGGTGAAAATCTTCAGGTTTATCATGTCGTGGAATGTATTTTAAAACCACGTGGTGAAAATCTACAGGTTTATCATATTGGGGTATTTTAAACCACGTGTTGAAAAATCCACAGCTTATTTTAAACCACGTGGTGAAAATCTTCAGGTTTATCATGTTATGGTGATTTTTACCACGTGTGTGAGAATCTACAGTGAAAATCTTCAGGTTTATCATGTTGGGGTATTTTAAACCACGTGGTGAAAATCCTACAGGTTTATCATGGGGGTATTTTAAACCACGTGGTGAAAATCTCAGGTTTATCATGTTGGGATGTCATGGTGAAAAATTTCAGGTTTATCATATAGGGAGTATTTTTCACGTATTTTAAACCACGTGTGAAAATCTACAGGTTTATCATGTGGGGATCTACAGGTTTATCATGTAAACCAATAGGTGAAAATCTACATGGGTTTTATCATGTGGGGGTATTTTAAACCACGTGGTGAAAATCTACAGGTTTATCATGTTGGGGTATTTTAAACCACGTGGTGAAAACCTTCTGGTTTATCATGGAGGGGATATTTTAAACCACGTGGTGAAAATCTCCAGGTTTATCATGTGGGGGTATTTTAAACCACGTGGTGAAAATCTACAGGTATATCATGTGGGGGTATTTTCAACCACGTGGTGAAAATCTACAGGTTTATCATGTGGGGGTATTTTAAACCACGTGGTGAAAATCTCCAGGTTCATCATAGAGGGGTATTTTAAACACAGTGGTGAAAGTCTTCAGGTTCATCATATTGGGGTATTTTAAACCACGTGTTGAAAATCTTCAGGTTTCTCAGATAGGGGTATTTTAAACAACGTGGTGAAAATCTTCAGGTTCATCATGTTGGGGAATTTTAAACCACGTGGTGAAAATCTGCAGGTTTATCATGTGGGGGTATTTTAAACACAGTGGTGAAAATCTTCAGGTTCATCATATTGGGGTATTTTAAACCACGTGGTGAAAATCTTCAGGTTTATCATATAGGGGTATTGTAAACCACGTGGTGAAAAGCTACAGGTTTATCATGTGGGGGTATTTTAAACCACGTGGTGAAAATCTACAGGTTTATCATATCAGGGGTATTTTAAACCACGTCGTGAAAATCTACAGGTTTATGATGTTTGGGTATTTTAAATCACGTGGTGAAAATCTTCAGGTTTATCATATAGGGGTATTTTAAACAACGTGGTGAAAATCTTCAGGTTCATCATACAGGGGTATTGGAAACCACGTGGTGAAAAGCTACAGGTTTATCATGTGGGGGTATTTTAAACCACGTGGTGAAAATCTACAGGTTTATCATATAGGGGGTATTTTAAACCACGTGGTGAAAATCTACAGGTTTATCATGTTGGGGTATTTTAAACCACGTTGTGAAAATCTACAGGTTTATCATGTTTGGGTATTTTAAACCACGTGGTGAAAATATTCAGGTTTATCATATAGGGGGTATTTTAAACCACGTGGTGAAAATCTTCAGGTTTATCATGTGGGGGTATGTTAAACCACGTGGTGAAAATCTACAGGTTTATCATGTGAGTATTTTAAAGCACGTGGTGAAAATCTTCAGGTTTATCATATCAGGGGTATTTTAAACCACATGGTGAAAATCTACAGGTTTATTATGTTTGGGTATTTTAAATCACGTGGTGAAAATCTTCAGGTTTATCATATAGGGGGTATTTTAAACCACGTGGTGAAAATCTACAGGTTTATCATGTTGGGGTTTTTTAAATCACGTGGTGAAAACCTTCTGGTTTATCATGGAGGGGATATTTTAAACCACGTGGTGAAAATCTACAGGTTTCTCATGTGGGGGTATTTTAAACCACGTGGTGAAAATCTGCAGTTTTATCATGTGGGGGTATTTCAAACCACGTGGTGAAAATCTACAGGTTTATCATTTGGGGGTATTTTAAACCACGTGGTGAAAATCTACAGGTTTCTCATGTGGGGGTATTTCAAACCACGTGGTGAAAATCTTCAGGTTTATCATGTGGGTTATATTTTAAACCACATGGTGAAAATTTCAGGTTTATCATATAGGGAGTATTTTAAACCACGTGGTGAAAATCTTCAGGTTTACCATATAGGGGGTATTTTAAAACACGTGGTGAAAGTTTTCAGGTTTATCATGTGGGGGTATTTTAAACCACATGGTGGAAATCTTCAGGCTTATCATCATGGGGTATTTTTAACCACGTGGTGAAAATCTTCAGGTTTATCATATAGGGGTATTTTAACCCACGTGGGTAAAATCTTCAGGTTCATCATATAGGGGGTATTTAAAACCACGTGGTGAAAATCTTCAGGTTTATCATGTTGGAGGTATTTTAAACCACGTGGTGAAAATCTTAAGGTTTATCATGTGGGGGTATTTTAAACCACGTGGTGAAAATCTTCAGGTTTATCATGTGGGGGTATTTTAAACCACTTGGTGAAAATCTTCAGGTTTATCATGTGGGGGTATTTTAAACCACATGGTGAAAATCTTCAGGTTCATCATCTCGGGGTATTTTAAACCACGTGGTGAAAATCTACAGGTTTATCATGTGGGGGTATTTTAATCCACGTGATGAAAATCTACAGGTTTATCATGTGGGGTTATTTTAAACCACGAGGTGAAAATCTGCAGGTTTATCATGTGGGGGTATTTTAAACCACGTGGTGAAAATCTACAGATATATCATGTGGGGGTATTTTCAACCACGTGGTGAAAATCGACAGGTTTATCATATCAGGGGTATTTTAAACCACGTCGTGAAAATCTACAGGTTTATCATGTTTGGGTATTTTAAATCACGTGGTGAAAATCTTCAGGTTTATCATATAGGGGGTATTTTAAACCACGTGGTGAAAATCTACAGGTTTATCATGTTGGGGTATTTTAAACCACGTGGTGAAAATCTACAGGTTTATCATGTTGGGGTATTTTAAACCACGTGGTGAAAATCTACAGGTTTATCATGTTTGGGTATTTTAAACCACGTGGTGAAAATATTCAGGTTTATCATATAGGGGGTATTTTAAACCACGTGGTGAAAATCTTCAGGTTTATCATGTGGGGGTATGTTAAACCACGTGGTGAAAATCTACAGGTTTATCATGTGGGGGTATGTTAAACCACGTGGTGAAAATCTACAGGTTTATCATGTGAGTATTTTAAAGCACGTGGTGAAAATCTTCAGGTTTATCATGTGGGGGTATGTTAAACCACGTGGTGAAAATCTACAGGTTTATTATGTGGGGTATGTTAAACCACGTGGTGAAAATCTACAGGTTTATCATGTGGAGGTATTTTAAACCACGTGGTGAAAATCTTCAGGTTTATCATGTCAGGGTGTTTTAAACCACGTGGTGAAAATGTTCAGGTTTATCATATTGGGGGTATTTTAAACCACATGATGAAAATCTTCAGGTTTATCATGTTGGGGGTATTTAAACCACGTGGTGAAAATCTACAGGTTTATCATGTGGGGGTATTTTAAACCACGTGGTGAAAATCTACAGTTTATCATGTGGGGGTATTTTAAACCACGTGGTGAAAAGCTTCAGGTTTATCATGTTGGGGGGGGGGGGTATTTTAAACCACGTGGTGAAAATCTTCAAGTTCATCATAGAGGGGTATTTTAAACCACGTGGTGAAAATCTTCAGGTTTATCATATAGGGGTATTTTAAAAAACTTGGTGAAAATCTTCAGGTTCATCATCAAGGGGTATTTTAAACCACGTGGTGAAAAGCTACAGGTTCATCATCTCGGGGTATTTTAAACCACGTGGTGAAAACCTTCAGGCTTATCATAATGGGGTATTTTTAACCACGTGGTGAAAATCTTCAGGTTTATCATATAGGGGTATTTTAACCCACGTGGGTAAAATCTTCAGGTTCATTATATAGGGGGTATTTAAAACCACGTGGTGAAAATCTTCAGGTTTATCATGTTGGGGGTATTATAAACCACGTGGTGAAAATCTTTAGGTTTATCATGTGGGGGTATTTTAAACCACGTGGTGAAAATCTTCATGTGTATCATGTCGGGGTATTTCAAACCACGTGGTGAAAATCTTCAGGTTTATCATGTGAGTATTGTAAACCACGTGGTGAAAAGCTACAGGTTTATCATGTGGGGGTATTTTAAACCACGTGGTGAAAATCTACAGGTTTATCATGTGGGGGTATTTTAAACCACGTGGTGAAAATCTTCATGTGTATCATGTCGGGGTATTTCAAACCACGTGGTGAAAATCTTCATGTGTATCATGTCGGGGTATTTCAAACCACGTGGTGAAATTCTTCAGGTTTATCATATCGGGGGTATTTTTAACCACGTGTTGAAAATCTACAGGTTTATCATGTGAGTATTTTAAACCACGTGGTGAAAATCTACAGGTTTATCATGTTGGGGTATTTTAAACCACGTGGTGAAAATCTACAGGTTTATCATATAGGGAGTATTTTAAACCACGTGGTGAAAATCTTCAGGTTTACCATATAGGGGGTATTTTAAAACACGTGGTGAAAGTTTTCAGGTTTATCATGTGGGGGTATTTTAAACCACATGGTGGAAATCTTCAGGCTTATCATCATGGGGTATTTTTAACTACGTGGTGAAAATCTTCAGGTTTATCATATAGGGGTATTTTAACCCACGTGGGTAAAATCTTCAGGTTCATCATATTGGGGGTATTTAAAACCACGTGGTGAAAATCTTCAGGTTTATCATGTTGGAGGTATTTTAAACCACGTGGTGAAAATCTTAAGGTTTATCATGTGGGGGTATTTTAAACCACGTGGTGAAAATCTTCAGGTTTATCATGTGGGGGTATTTTAAACCACTTGGTGAAAATCTTCAGGTTTATCATGTGGGGGTATTTTAAACCACGTCGTGAAAATCTACAGGTTTATGATGTTTGGGTATTTTAAATCACGTGGTGAAAATCTTCAGGTTTATCATATAGGGGTATTTTAAACAGCGTGGTGAAAATCTTCAGGTTCATCATACAGGGGTATTGGAAACCACGTGGTGAAAAGCTACAGGTTTATCATGTGGGGGTATTTTAAACCACGTGGTGAAAATCTACAGGTTTATCATATAGGGGGTATTTTAAACCACGTGGTGAAAATCTACAGGTTTATCATGTTGGGGTATTTTAAACCACGTTGTGAAAATCTACAGGTTTATCATGTTTGGGTATTTTAAACCACGTGGTGAAAATATTCAGGTTTATCATATAGGAGGTATTTTAAACCACGTGGTGAAAATCTTCAGGTTTATCATGTGGGGGTATGTTAAACCACGTGGTGACACTCTACAGGTTTATCATGTGGGGTATTTTAAAGCACGTGGTGAAAATCTTCAGGTTTATCATATCAGGGGTATTTTAAACCACATGGTGAAAATCTACAGGTTTATCATGTTTGGGTATTTTAAATCACGTGGTGAAAATCTTCAGGTTTATCATATAGGGGGTATTTTAAACCACGTGGTGAAAATCTACAGGTTTATCATGTTGGGGTTTTTTAAATCACGTGGTGAAAACCTTCTGGTTTATCATGGAGGGGATATTTTAAACCACGTGGTGAAAATCTACAGGTTTCTCATGTGGGGGTATTTTAAACCACGTGGTGAAAATCTGCAGTTTTATCATGTGGGGGTATTTCAAACCACGTGGTGAAAATCTACAGGTTTATCATTTGGGGGTATTTTAAAAAACTTGGTGAAAATCTTCAGGTTCATCATCAAGGGGTATTTTAAACCACGTGGTGAAAAGCTACAGGTTCATCATCTCGGGGTATTTTAAACCACGTGGTGAAAACCTTCAGGCTTATCATAATGGGGTATTTTTAACCACGTGGTGAAAATCTTCAGGTTTATCATATAGGGGTATTTTAACCCACGTGGGTAAAATCTTCAGGTTCATTATATAGGGGGTATTTAAAACCACGTGGTGAAAATCTTCAGGTTTATCATGTTGGGGGTATTATAAACCACGTGGTGAAAATCTTTAGGTTTATCATGTGGGGGTATTTTAAACCACGTGGTGAAAATCTTCATGTGTATCATGTCGGGGTATTTCAAACCACGTGGTGAAAATCTTCAGGTTTATTATATCGGGGGTATTTTAAACCACGTGGTGAAAATCTTCAGGTTTATCATGTGGGGGTATATTAAACCACGTGTTGAAAATCTACAGCTTTATCATGTGGGGGTATTTTAAACCACGTGGTGAAAATCTTCATGTGTATCATGTCGGGGTATTTCAAACCACGTGGTGAAAATCTTCATGTGTATCATGTCGGGGTATTTCAAACCACGTGGTGAAATTCTTCAGGTTTATCATATCGGGGGTATTTTTAACCACGTGTTGAAAATCTACAGGTTTATCATGTGAGTATTTTAAACCACGTGGTGAAAATCTACAGGTTTATCATGTTGGGGTATTTTAAACCACGTGGTGAAAATCTACAGGTTTATCATGTTGGGGTATTTTATACCACGTGGTGAAAATCTACAGGTTTATCATGTTGGGGTATATTAAACCACGTGGTGAAAACCTTCTGGTTTATCATGGAGGGGATATTTTAAACCACGTGGTGAAAATCTACAGGTTTATCATGTGGGGGTATTTTAAACCACGTGGTGAAAATCTACAGGTATATCATGTGGGGGTATTTTCAACCACGTGGTGAAAATCTACAGGTTTATCATGTGGGGGTATTTTAAACCACGTGGTGAAAATCTCCAGGTTCATCATAGAGGGGTATTTTAAACACAGTGGTGAAAGTCTTCAGGTTCATCATATTGGGGAATTTTAAACCACGTGTTGAAAATCTTCAGGTTCATCATATTGGGGAATTTTAAACCACGTGGTGAAAATCTACAGGTTTATCATGTGGGGGTATTTTAAACACAGTGGTGAAAATCTTCAGGTTCATCATATTGGGGTATTTTAAACCACGTGGTGAAAATCTTCAGGTTTATCATGTGGGGGTATTTTAAACCACGTGGTGAAAATCTGCAGGTTTATCATGTGGGGGTATTTTAAACACAGTGGTGAAAATCTTCAGGTTCATCATATTGGGGTATTTTAAACCACGTGGTGAAAATCTTCAGGTTTATCATATAGGGGTATTGTAAACCACGTGGTGAAAAGCTACAGGTTTATCATGTGGGGGTATTTTAAACCACGTGGTGAAAATCAACAGGTTTATCATATCAGGGGTATTTTAAACCACGTCGTGAAAATCTACAGGTTTATGATGTTTGGGTATTTTAAATCACGTGGTGAAAATCTTCAGGTTTATCATATAGGGGTATTTTAAACAGCGTGGTGAAAATCTTCAGGTTCATCATACAGGGGTATTGGAAACCACGTGGTGAAAAGCTACAGGTTTATCATGTGGGGGTATTTTAAACCACGTGGTGAAAATCTACAGGTTTATCATATAGGGGGTATTTTAAACCACGTGGTGAAAATCTACAGGTTTATCATGTTGGGGTATTTTAAACCACGTTGTGAAAATCTACAGGTTTATCATGTTTGGGTATTTTAAACCACGTGGTGAAAATATTCAGGTTTATCATATAGGGGGTATTTTAAACCACGTGGTGAAAATCTTCAGGTTTATCATGTGGGGGTATGTTAAACCACGTGGTGAAAATCTACAGGTTTATCATGTGAGTATTTTAAAGCACGTGGTGAAAATCTTCAGGTTTATCATATCAGGGGTATTTTAAACCACATGGTGAAAATCTACAGGTTTATCATGTTTGGGTATTTTAAATCACGTGGTGAAAATCTTCAGGTTTATCATATAGGGGGTATTTTAAACCACGTGGTGAAAATCTACAGGTTTATCATGTTGGGGTTTTTTAAATCACGTGGTGAAAACCTTCTGGTTTATCATGGAGGGGATATTTTAAACCACGTGGTGAAAATCTACAGGTTTCTCATGTGGGGGTATTTTAAACCACGTGGTGAAAATCTGCAGTTTTATCATGTGGGGGTATTTCAAACCACGTGGTGAAAATCTACAGGTTTATCATTTGGGGGTATTTTAAACCACGTGGTGAAAATCTACAGGTTTCTCATGTGGGGGTATTTCAAACCACGTGGTGAAAATCTTCAGGTTTATCATGTGGGTTATATTTTAAACCACATGGTGAAAATTTCAGGTTTATCATATAGGGAGTATTTTAAACCACGTGGTGAAAATCTTCAGGTTTACCATATAGGGGGTATTTTAAAACACGTGGTGAAAGTTTTCAGGTTTATCATGTGGGGGTATTTTAAACCACATGGTGGAAATCTTCAGGCTTATCATCATGGGGTATTTTTAACCACGTGGTGAAAATCTTCAGGTTTATCATATAGGGGTATTTTAACCCACGTGGGTAAAATCTTCAGGTTCATCATATTGGGGGTATTTAAAACCACGTGGTGAAAATCTTCAGGTTTATCATGTTGGAGGTATTTTAAACCACGTGGTGAAAATCTTAAGGTTTATCATGTGGGGGTATTTTAAACCACGTGGTGAAAATCTTCAGGTTTATCATGTGGGGGTATTTTAAACCACTTGGTGAAAATCTTCAGGTTTATCATGTGGGGGTATTTTAAACCACATGGTGAAAATCTTCAGGTTCATCATCTCGGGGTATTTTAAACCACGTGGTGAAAATCTACAGGTTTATCATGTGGGGGTATTTTAATCCACGTGATGAAAATCTACAGGTTTATCATGTGGGGTTATTTTAAACCACGAGGTGAAAATCTGCAGGTTTATCATGTGGGGGTATTTTAAACCACGTGGTGAAAATCTACAGATATATCATGTGGGGGTATTTTCAACCACGTGGTGAAAATCGACAGGTTTATCATATCAGGGGTATTTTAAACCACGTCGTGAAAATCTACAGGTTTATCATGTTTGGGTATTTTAAATCACGTGGTGAAAATCTTCAGGTTTATCATATAGGGGGTATTTTAAACCACGTGGTGAAAATCTACAGGTTTATCATGTTGGGGTATTTTAAACCACGTGGTGAAAATCTACAGGTTTATCATGTTGGGGTATTTTAAACCACGTGGTGAAAATCTACAGGTTTATCATGTTTGGGTATTTTAAACCACGTGGTGAAAATATTCAGGTTTATCATATAGGGGGTATTTTAAACCACGTGGTGAAAATCTTCAGGTTTATCATGTGGGGGTATGTTAAACCACGTGGTGAAAATCTACAGGTTTATCATGTGGGGGTATGTTAAACCACGTGGTGAAAATCTACAGGTTTATCATGTGAGTATTTTAAAGCACGTGGTGAAAATCTTCAGGTTTATCATATCGGGGGTATGTTAAACCACGTGGTGAAAATCTTCAGGTTTATCATGTGGGGGTATTTTAAACCACGTGGTGAAAATCGACAGGTTTATCATGTGGAGGTATTTTAAACCACGTGGTGAAAATCTTCAGGTTTATCATGTCAGGGTATTTTAAACCACGTGGTGAAAATCTTCAGGTTTATCATATCGGGGGTATTTTAAACCACGTGGTGAAAATCTTCAGGTTTATCATGTGGGGGTATATTAAACCACGTGTTGAAAATCTACAGCTTTATCATGTGGGGGTATTTTAAACCACGTGGTGAAAATCTTCATGTGTATCATGTCGGGGTATTTCAAACCACGTGGTGAAAATCTTCATGTGTATCATGTCGGGGTATTTCAAACCACGTGGTGAAATTCTTCAGGTTTATCATATCGGGGGTATTTTTAACCACGTGTTGAAAATCTACAGGTTTATCATGTGAGTATTTTAAACCACGTGGTGAAAATCTACAGGTTTATCATGTTGGGGTATTTTAAACCACGTGGTGAAAATCTACAGGTTTATCATGTTGGGGTATTTTATACCACGTGGTGAAAATCTACAGGTTTATCATGTTGGGGTATATTAAACCACGTGGTGAAAACCTTCTGGTTTATCATGGAGGGGATATTTTAAACCACGTGGTGAAAATCTACAGGTTTATCATGTGGGGGTATTTTAAACCACGTGGTGAAAATCTACAGGTATATCATGTGGGGGTATTTTCAACCACGTGGTGAAAATCTACAGGTTTATCATGTGGGGGTATTTTAAACCACGTGGTGAAAATCTCCAGGTTCATCATAGAGGGGTATTTTAAACACAGTGGTGAAAGTCTTCAGGTTCATCATATTGGGGAATTTTAAACCACGTGTTGAAAATCTTCAGGTTCATCATATTGGGGTATTTTAAACCACGTGGTGAAAATCTACAGGTTTATCATGTGGGGGTATTTTAAACACAGTGGTGAAAATCTTCAGGTTCATCATATTGGGGTATTTTAAACCACGTGGTGAAAATCTTCAGGTTTATCATGTGGGGGTATTTTAAACCACGTGGTGAAAATCTGCAGGTTTATCATGTGGGGGTATTTTAAACACAGTGGTGAAAATCTTCAGGTTCATCATATTGGGGTATTTTAAACCACGTGGTGAAAATCTTCAGGTTTATCATATAGGGGTATTGTAAACCACGTGGTGAAAAGCTACAGGTTTATCATGTGGGGGTATTTTAAACCACGTGGTGAAAATCAACAGGTTTATCATATCAGGGGTATTTTAAACCACGTCGTGAAAATCTACAGGTTTATGATGTTTGGGTATTTTAAATCACGTGGTGAAAATCTTCAGGTTTATCATATAGGGGTATTTTAAACAGCGTGGTGAAAATCTTCAGGTTCATCATACAGGGGTATTGGAAACCACGTGGTGAAAAGCTACAGGTTTATCATGTGGGGGTATTTTAAACCACGTGGTGAAAATCTACAGGTTTATCATATAGGGGGTATTTTAAACCACGTGGTGAAAATCTACAGGTTTATCATGTTGGGGTATTTTAAACCACGTTGTGAAAATCTACAGGTTTATCATGTTTGGGTATTTTAAACCACGTGGTGAAAATATTCAGGTTTATCATATAGGGGGTATTTTAAACCACGTGGTGAAAATCTTCAGGTTTATCATGTGGGGGTATGTTAAACCACGTGGTGAAAATCTACAGGTTTATCATGTGAGTATTTTAAAGCACGTGGTGAAAATCTTCAGGTTTATCATATCAGGGGTATTTTAAACCACATGGTGAAAATCTACAGGTTTATCATGTTTGGGTATTTTAAATCACGTGGTGAAAATCTTCAGGTTTATCATATAGGGGGTATTTTAAACCACGTGGTGAAAATCTACAGGTTTATCATGTTGGGGTTTTTTAAATCACGTGGTGAAAACCTTCTGGTTTATCATGGAGGGGATATTTTAAACCACGTGGTGAAAATCTACAGGTTTCTCATGTGGGGGTATTTTAAACCACGTGGTGAAAATCTGCAGTTTTATCAACCACGTGGTGAAAATCTACAGGTTTATCATTTGGGGGTATTTTAAACCACGTGGTGAAAATCTACAGGTTTCTCATGTGGGGGTATTTCAAACCACGTGGTGAAAATCTTCAGGTTTATCATGTGGGTTATATTTTAAACCACATGGTGAAAATTTCAGGTTTATCATATAGGGAGTATTTTAAACCACGTGGTGAAAATCTTCAGGTTTACCATATAGGGGGTATTTTAAAACACGTGGTGAAAGTTTTCAGGTTTATCATGTGGGGGTATTTTAAACCACATGGTGGAAATCTTCAGGCTTATCATCATGGGGTATTTTTAACCACGTGGTGAAAATCTTCAGGTTTATCATATAGGGGTATTTTAACCCACGTGGGTAAAATCTTCAGGTTCATCATATTGGGGGTATTTAAAACCACGTGGTGAAAATCTTCAGGTTTATCATGTTGGAGGTATTTTAAACCACGTGGTGAAAATCTTAAGGTTTATCATGTGGGGGTATTTTAAACCACGTGGTGAAAATCTTCAGGTTTATCATGTGGGGGTATTTTAAACCACTTGGTGAAAATCTTCAGGTTTATCATGTGGGGGTATTTTAAACCACATGGTGAAAATCTTCAGGTTCATCATCTCGGGGTATTTTAAACCACGTGGTGAAAATCTACAGGTTTATCATGTGGGGGTATTTTAATCCACGTGATGAAAATCTACAGGTTTATCATGTGGGGTTATTTTAAACCACGAGGTGAAAATCTGCAGGTTTATCATGTGGGGGTATTTTAAACCACGTGGTGAAAATCTACAGATATATCATGTGGGGGTATTTTCAACCACGTGGTGAAAATCGACAGGTTTATCATATCAGGGGTATTTTAAACCACGTCGTGAAAATCTACAGGTTTATCATGTTTGGGTATTTTAAATCACGTGGTGAAAATCTTCAGGTTTATCATATAGGGGGTATTTTAAACCACGTGGTGAAAATCTACAGGTTTATCATGTTGGGGTATTTTAAACCACGTGGTGAAAATCTACAGGTTTATCATGTTGGGGTATTTTAAACCACGTGGTGAAAATCTACAGGTTTATCATGTTTGGGTATTTTAAACCACGTGGTGAAAATATTCAGGTTTATCATATAGGGGGTATTTTAAACCACGTGGTGAAAATCTTCAGGTTTATCATGTGGGGGTATGTTAAACCACGTGGTGAAAATCTACAGGTTTATCATGTGGGGGTATGTTAAACCACGTGGTGAAAATCTACAGGTTTATCATGTGAGTATTTTAAAGCACGTGGTGAAAATCTTCAGGTTTATCATATCGGGGGTATGTTAAACCACGTGGTGAAAATCTTCAGGTTTATCATGTGGGGGTATTTTAAACCACGTGGTGAAAATCGACAGGTTTATCATGTGGAGGTATTTTAAACCACGTGGTGAAAATCTTCAGGTTTATCATGTCAGGGTATTTTAAACCACGTGGTGAAAATCTTCAGGTTTATCATGTGGGGGTATTTTAACCCACGTGGGTAAAATCTTCAGGTTCATTATATAGGGGGTATTTAAAACCACGTGGTGAAAATCTTCAGGTTTATCATGTGGGGGTATTTTAAACCACGTGGTGAAAATCTTTAGGTTTATCATGTGGGGGTATTTTAAACCACGTGGTGAAAATCTTCATGTGTATCATGTCGGGGTATTTCAAACCACGTGGTGAAAATCTTCAGGTTTATCATATCGGGGGTATTTTAAACCACGTGGTGAAAATCTTCAGGTTTATCATGTGGGGGTATATTAAACCACGTGTTGAAAATCTACAGCTTTATCATGTGGGGGTATTTTAAACCACGTGGTGAAAATCTTCATGTGTATCATGTCGGGGTATTTCAAACCACGTGGTGAAATTCTTCAGGTTTATCATATCGGGGGTATTTTTAACCACGTGTTGAAAATCTACAGGTTTATCATGTGAGTATTTTAAACCACGTGGTGAAAATCTACAGGTTTATCATGTTGGGGTATTTTAAACCACGTGGTGAAAATCTACAGGTTTATCATGTTGGGGTATTTTATACCACGTGGTGAAAATCTACAGGTTTATCATGTTGGGGTATATTAAACCACGTGGTGAAAACCTTCTGGTTTATCATGGAGGGGATATTTTAAACCACGTGGTGAAAATCTACAGGTTTATCATGTGGGGGTATTTTAAACCACGTGGTGAAAATCTACAGGTATATCATGTGGGGGTATTTTCAACCACGTGGTGAAAATCTACAGGTTTATCATGTGGGGGTATTTTAAACCACGTGGTGAAAATCTCCAGGTTCATCATATTGGGGAATTTTAAACCACGTGTTGAAAATCTTCAGGTTCATCATATTGGGGAATTTTAAACCACGTGCTGAAAATCTACAGGTTTATCATGTGGGGGTATTTTAAACCACGTGGTGAAAATCTACAGGTTTATCATGTGGGGGTATTTTAAACACAGTGGTGAAAATCTTCAGGTTCATCATATTGGGGTATTTTAAACCACGTGGTGAAAATCTTCAGGTTTATCATATAGGGGTATTGTAAACCACGTGGTGAAAAGCTACAGGTTTATCATGTGGGGGTATTTTCAACCACGTGGTGAAAATCTACAGGTTTATCATATCAGGGGTATTTTAAACCACGTCGTGAAAATCTACAGGTTTATCATGTTTGGGTATTTTAAATCACGTGGTGAAAATCTTCAGGTTCATCATATAGGGGTATTGGAAACCACGTGGTGAAAAGCTACAGGTTTATCATGTGGGGGTATTTTAAACCACGTGGTGAAAATCTACAGGTTTATCATATCAGGGGTATTTTAAACCACGTCGTGAAAATCTACAGGTTTATCATGTTTGGGTATTTTCAATCACGTGGTGAAAATCTTCAGGTTTATCATATAGGGGGTATTTTAAACCACGTGGTGAAAATCTACAGGTTTATCATGTTGGGGTATTTTAAACCACGTGGTGAAAATCTACAGGTTTATCATGTTTGGGTATTTTAAACCACGTGGTGAAAATATTCAGGTTTATCATATAGGGGGTATTTTAAACCACGTGGTGAAAATCTTCAGGTTTATCATGTGGGGGTATGTTAAACCACGTGGTGAAAATCTACAGGTTTATCATGTGAGTATTTTAAAGCACGTGGTGAAAATCTTCAGGTTTATCATATCAGGGGTATTTTAAACCACATGGTGAAAATCTACAGGTTTATCATGTTGGGGTATTTCAAATCACGTGGTGAAAACCTTCTGGTTTATCATGGAGGGGATATTTTAAACCACGTGGTGAAAATCTACAGGTTTCTCATGTGGGGGTATTTTAAACCACGTGGTGAAAATCTGCAGTTTTATCATGTGGGGGTATTTTAAACCACGTGGTGAAAATCTACAGGTTTATCATTTGGGGGTATTTTAAACCACGTGGTGAAAATCTACAGGTTTCTCATGTGGGGGTATTTCAAACCACGTGGTGAAAATCTTCAGGTTTATCATGTAGGGAGTATTTTAAACCACGTGGTGAAAATCTTCAGGTTTACCATATAGGGGGTATTTTAAAACACGTGGTGAAAATTTTCAGGTTTATCATGTGGGGGTATTTTAAACCACATGGTGGAAATCTTCAGGTTTATCATGTTGGGGATATTTTAAACCACGTGGTGAAAATCTTCAGGTTTACCATATAGGGGGTATTTTAAAACACGTGGTGAAAATTTTCAGGTTTATCATGTGGGGGTATTTTAAACCACATGGTGGAAATCTTCAGGTTTATCATGTTGGGGATATTTCAAAGCACATGGTGAAAATCTTCAGGTGCATCATCGAGGGGTATTTTAAACCACGTGGTGAAAACCTTCAGGCTTATCATAATGGGGTATTTTTAACCATGTGGTGAAAATCTTCAGGTTTATCATATAGGGGTATTTTAACCCACGTGGGTAAAATCTTCAGGTTCATCATATAGGGGGTATTTAAAACCACGTGGTGAAAATCTTCAGGTTTATCATGTTGGAGGTATTTTAAACCACGTGGTGAAAATCTTAAGGTTTATCATGTGGGGGTATTTTAAACCACGTGGCGAAAATCTTCAGGTTTATCATGTGGGGGTATTTTAAACCACTTGGTGAAAATCTTCAGGTTTATCATGTGGGGGTATTTTAAACCACATGGTGAAAATCTTCAGGTTCAACTTCTCGGGGTATTTTAAACCACGTGGTGAAAATCTACAGGTTTATCATATCAGGGGTATTTTAAACCACGTCGTGAAAATCTACAGGTTTATCATGTTTGGGTATTTTCAATCACGTGGTGAAAATCTTCAGGTTTATCATATAGGGGGTATTTTAAACCACGTGGTGAAAATCTACAGGTTTATCATGTTGGGGTATTTTAAACCACGTGGTGAAAATCTACAGGTTTATCATGTTTGGGTATTTTAAACCACGTGGTGAAAATATTCAGGTTTATCATATAGGGGGTATTTTAAACCACGTGGTGAAAATCTTCAGGTTTATCATGTGGGGGTATGTTAAACCACGTGGTGAAAATCTACAGGTTTATCATGTGAGTATTTTAAAGCACGTGGTGAAAATCTTCAGGTTTATCATATCAGGGGTATTTTAAACCACATGGTGAAAATCTACAGGTTTATCATGTTGGGGTATTTCAAATCACGTGGTGAAAACCTTCTGGTTTATCATGGAGGGGATATTTTAAACCACGTAGTGAAAATCTACAGGTTTCTCATGTGGGGGTATTTTAAACCACGTGGTGAAAATCTGCAGTTTTATCATGTGGGGGTATTTTAAACCACGTGGTGAAAATCTACAGGTTTATCATTTGGGGGTATTTTAAACCACGTGGTGAAAATCTACAGGTTTCTCATGTGGGGGTATTTCAAACCACATGGTGAAAATCTTCAGGTTTATCATGTAGGGAGTATTTTAAACCACGTGGTGAAAATCTTCAGGTTTACCATATAGGGGGTATTTTAAAACACGTGGTGAAAATTTTGAGGTTTATCATGTGGGGGTATTTTAAACCACTTGGTGAAAATCTTCAGGTTTATCATGTTGGGGTATTTTAAACCACGTGGTGAAAATCTACAGGTTTATCATGTTTGGGTGTTTTAAACCACGTGGTGAAAATATTCAGGTTTATCATATAGGGGGTATTTTAAACCACGTGGTGAAAATCTTCAGGTTTATCATGTGGGGGTATGTTAAACCACGTGGTGAAAATCTACAGGTTTATCATGTGGGGGTATGTTAAACCACGTGGTGAAAATCTACAGGTTTATCATGTGAGTATTTTAAAGCACGTGGTGAAAATCTTCAGGTTTATCATATCGGGGGTATGTTAAACCACGTGGTGAAAATCTTCAGGTTTATCATGTGGGGGTATTTTAAACCACGTGGTGAAAATCGACAGGTTTATCATGTGGAGGTATTTTAAACCACGTGGTGAAAATCTTCAGGTTTATCATGTCAGGGTGTTTTAAACCACGTGGTGAAAATGTTCAGGTTTATCATATTGGGGGTATTTTAAACCACATGATGAAAATCTTCAGGTTTATCATGTTGGGGGTATTTAAACCACGTGGTGAAAATCTACAGGTTTATCATGTGGGGGTATTTTAAACCACGTGGTGAAAATCTACAGTTTATCATGTGGGGGTATTTTAAACCACATGGTGAAAAGCTTCAGGTTTATCATGTTGGGGGGGGGGGTATTTTAAACCACGTGGTGAAAATCTTCAAGTTCATCATAGAGGGGTATTTTAAACCACGTGGTGAAAATCTTCAGGTTTATCATATAGGGGTATTTTAAAAAACTTGGTGAAAATCTTCAGGTTCATCATCAAGGGGTATTTTAAACCACGTGGTGAAAAGCTACAGGTTCATCATCTCGGGGTATTTTAAACCACGTGGTGAAAACCTTCAGGCTTATCATAATGGGGTATTTTTAACCACGTGGTGAAAATCTTCAGGTTTATCATATAGGGGTATTTTAACCCACGTGGATAAAATCTTCAGGTTCATTATATAGGGGGTATTTAAAACCACGTGGTGAAAATCTTCAGGTTTATCATGTTGGGGGTATTATAAACCACGTGGTGAAAATCTTTAGGTTTATCATGTGGGGGTATTTTAAACCACGTGGTGAAAATCTTCATGTGTATCATGTCGGGGTATTTCAAACCACGTGGTGAAAATCTTCAGGTTTATCATGTGAGTATTGTAAACCACGTGGTGAAAATCTTCAGGTTTATCATGTGGGGGTATATTAAACCACGTGTTGAAAATCTACAGCTTTATCATGTGGGGGTATTTTAAACCACGTGGTGAAAATCTTCATGTGTATCATGTCGGGGTATTTCAAACCACGTAGTGAAATTCTTCAGGTTTATCATATCGGGGGTATTTTTAACCACGTGTTGAAAATCTACAGGTTTATCATGTGAGTATTTTAAACCACGTGGTGAAAATCTACAGGTTTATCATGTTGGGGTATTTTAAACCACGTGGTGAAAATCTACAGGTTTATCATGTGGGGGTATTTTAAACCACGTGGTGAAAATCTACAGTTTATCATGTGGGGGTATTTTAAACCACATGGTGAAAAGCTTCAGGTTTATCACGGTGGGGGCGAGGATATTTTAAACCACGTGGTGAAAATCTTCAAGTTCATCATAGAGGGGTATTTTAAACCACGTGGTGAAAATCTTCAGGTTTATCATATAGGGGTATTTTAAAAAACTTGGTGAAAATCTTCAGGTTCATCATCAAGGGGTATTTTAAACCACGTGGTGAAAAGCTACAGGTTCATCATCTCGGGGTATTTTAAACCACGTGGTGAAAACCTTCAGGCTTATCATAATGGGGTATTTTTAACCACGTGGTGAAAATCTTCAGGTTTATCATATAGGGGTATTTTAACCCACGTGGATAAAATCTTCAGGTTCATTATATAGGGGGTATTTAAAACCACGTGGTGAAAATCTTCAGGTTTATCATGTTGGGGGTATTATAAACCACGTGGTGAAAATCTTTAGGTTTATCATGTGGGGGTATTTTAAACCACGTGGTGAAAATCTTCATGTGTATCATGTCGGGGTATTTCAAACCACGTGGTGAAAATCTTCAGGTTTATCATATGAGTATTGTAAACCACGTGGTGAAAAGCTACAGGTTTATCATGTGGGGGTATATTAAACCACGTGTTGAAAATCTACAGCTTTATCATGTGGGGGTATTTTAAACCACGTGGTGAAAATCTTCATGTGTATCATGTCGGGGTATTTCAAACCACGTGGTGAAATTCTTCAGGTTTATCATATCGGGGGTATTTTTAACCACGTGTTGAAAATCTACAGGTTTATCATGTGAGTATTTTAAACCACGTGGTGAAAATCTACAGGTTTATCATGTTGGGGTATTTTAAACCACGTGGTGAAAATCTACAGGTTTATCATGTTGGGGTATTTTATACCACGTGGTGAAAATCTACAGGTTTATCATGTTGGGGTATATTAAACCACGTGGTGAAAACCTTCTGGTTTATCATGGAGGGGATATTTTAAACCACGTGGTGAAAATATTCAGGTTTATCATATAGGGGGTATTTTAAACCACGTGGTGAAAATCTTCAGGTTTATCATGTGGGGGTATGTTAAACCACGTGGTGAAAATCTACAGGTTTATTATGTGGGGTATGTTAAACCACGTGGTGAAAATCTACAGGTTTATCATGTGAGTATTTTAAACCACGTGGTGAAAATCTTCAGGCTTATCATCATGGGGTATTTTTAACCACGTGGTGAAAATCTTCAGGTTTATCATACAGGGGTATTTTAACCCACGTGCTGAAAATCTACAGGTTTATCATGTGGGGGTATTTTAAACCACGTGGTGAAAATCTTCAGGTTTATCATGTCAGGGTATTTTAAACCACGTGGTGAAAATCTTCAGGTTTATCATGTCAGGGTGTTTTAAACCACGTGGTGAAAATGTTCAGGTTTATCATGTTGGGGGTATTTAAACCACGTGGTGAAAATCTACAGGTTTATCATGTGGGGGTATTTTAAACCACGTGGTGAAAATCTACAGTTTATCATGTGGGGGTATTTTAAACCACGTCGTGAAAATCTTCAGGTTTATCATTTGGGGGTATTTTAAACCACGTGGTGAAAATCTTCAGGTTCATCATAGAGGGGTATTTTAAACCACGTGGTGAAAATCTTCAGGTTTATCATATAGGGGTATTTTAAAAAACTTGGTGAAAATCTTCAGGTTCATCATCAAGGGGTATTTTAAACCACGTGGTGAAAAGCTACAGGTTCATCATCTCGGGGTATTTTAAACCACGTGGTGAAAACCTTCAGGCTTATCATAATGGGGTATTTTTAACCACGTGGTGAAAATCTTCAGGTTTATCATATAGGGGTATTTTAACCCACGTGGGTAAAATCTTCAGGTTCATTATATAGGGGGTATTTAAAACCACGTGGTGAAAATCTTCAGGTTTATCATGTTGGGGGTGTTATAAACCACGTGGTGAAAATCTTTAGGTTTATCATGTGGGGGTATTTTAAACCACGTGGTGAAAATCTACAGTTTATCATGTGGGGGTATTTTAAACCACGTGGTGAAAATCTTCAGGTTTATCATATCGGGGTATTTTAACCCACGTGGGTAAAATCTTCAGGTTCATTATATAGGGGGTATTTAAAACCACGTGGTGAAAATCTTCATGTGTATCATGTCGGGGTATTTCAAACCACGTGGTGAAAATCTTCAGGTTTATCATATCGGGGGTATTTTAAACCACGTGGTGAAAATCTTCAGGTTTATCATGTGGGGGTATATTAAACCACGTGTTGAAAATCTACAGCTTTATCATGTGGGGGTATTTTAAACCACGTGGTGAAAATCTTCATGTGTATCATGTCGGGGTATTTCAAACCACGTAGTGAAATTCTTCAGGTTTATCATATCGGGGGTATTTTTAACCACGTGTTGAAAATCTACAGGTTTATCATGTGAGTATTTTAAACCACGTGGTGAAAATCTACAGGTTTATCATGTTGGGGTATTTTAAACCACGTGGTGAAAATCTACAGGTTTATCATGTTGGGGTATTTTAAACCACGTGGTGAAAATCGACAGGTTTATCATGTGGAGGTATTTTAAACCACGTGGTGAAAATCTTCAGGTTTATCATGTCAGGGTGTTTTAAACCACGTGGTGAAAATGTTCAGGTTTATCATATTGGGGGTATTTAAAACCACGTGGTGAAAATCTTCAGGTTTATCATGTTGGGGGTATTATAAACCACGTGGTGAAAATCTTTAGGTTTATCATGTGGGGGTATTTTAAACCACGTGGTGAAAATCTTCATGTGTATCATGTCGGGGTATTTCAAACCACGTGGTGAAAATCTTCAGGTTTATCATATCGGGGGTATTTTAAACCACGTGGTGAAAATCTTCAGGTTTATCATGTGGGGGTATATTAAACCACGTGTTGAAAATCTACAGCTTTATCATGTGGGGGTATTTTAAACCACGTGGTGAAAATCTTCATGTGTATCATGTCGGGGTATTTCAAACCACGTGGTGAAATTCTTCAGGTTTATCATATCGGGGGTATTTTTAACCACGTGTTGAAAATCTACAGGTTTATCATGTGAGTATTTTAAACCACGTGGTGAAAATCTACAGGTTTATCATGTTGGGGTATTTTATACCACGTGGTGAAAATCTACAGGTATATCATGTGGGGGTATTTTCAACCACGTGGTGAAAATCTACAGGTTTATCATGTGGGGGTATTTTAAACCACGTGGTGAAAATCTCCAGGTTCATCATAGAGGGGTATTTTAAACACAGTGGTGAAAGTCTTCAGGTTCATCATATTGGGGAATTTTAAACCACGTGTTGAAAATCTTCAGGTTCATCATATTGGGGAATTTTAAACCACGTGCTGAAACTCTGCAGGTTTATCATGTGGGGGTATTTTAAACCACGTGGTGAAAATCTACAGGTTTATCATGTGGGGGTATTTTAAACACAGTGGTGAAAATCTTCAGGTTCATCATATTGGGGTATTTTAAACCACGTGGTGAAAATCTTCAGGTTTATCATATAGGGGTATTGTAAACCACGTGGTGAAAAGCTACAGGTTTATCATGTGGGGGTATTTTCAACCACGTGGTGAAAATCTACAGGTTTATCATATCAGGGGTATTTTAAACCACGTCGTGAAAATCTACAGGTTTATCATGTTTGGGTATTTTAAATCACGTGGTGAAAATCTTCAGGTTCATCATATAGGGGTATTGGAAACCACGTGGTGAAAAGCTACAGGTTTATCATGTGGGGGTATTTTAAACCACGTGGTGAAAATCTACAGGTTTATCATATCAGGGGTATTTTAAACCACGTCGTGAAAATCTACAGGTTTATCATGTTTGGGTATTTTCAATCACGTGGTGAAAATCTTCAGGTTTATCATGTTGGGTTATTTTAAACCACGTGGTGAAAATCTACAGGTTTATCATGTTTGGGTATTTTAAACCACGTGGTGAAAATCTTCAGGTTTATCATATAGGAGGTATTTTAAACCACGTGGTGAAAATCTTCAGGTTTATCATGTGGGGGTATGTTAAAGCACGTGGTGAAAATCTACAGGTTTATCATGTGGGGGTATTTCAAACCACGTGGTGAAAATCTTCAGGTTTATCATGTGGGTTATATTTTAAACCACATGGTGAAAATTTCAGGTTTATCATATAGGGAGTATTTTAAACCACGTGGTGAAAATCTTAAGGTTTACCATATAGGGGGTATTTTAAAACACGTGGTGAAAGTTTTCAGGTTTATCATGTGGGGGTATTTTAAACCACATGGTGGAAATCTTCAGGCTTATCATCATGGGGTATTTTTAACCACGTGGTGAAAATCTTCAGGTTTATCATATAGGGGTATTTTAACCCACGTGGGTAAAATCTTCAGGTTCATCATATAGGGGGTATTTAAAACCACGTGGTGAAAATCTTCAGGTTTATCATGTTGGAGGTATTTTAAACCACGTGGTGAAAATCTTAAGGTTTATCATGTGGGGGTATTTTAAACCACGTGGTGAAAATCTTCAGGTTTATCATGTGGGGGTATTTTAAACCACTTGGTGAAAATCTTCAGGTTTATCATGTGGGGGTATTTTAAACCACATGGTGAAAATCTTCAGGTTCATCATCTCGGGGTATTTTAAACCACGTGGTGAAAATCTACAGGTTTATCATGTGAGGGTATTTTAATCCACGTGATGAAAATCTACAGGTTTATCATGTGGGGTTATTTTAAACCACGAGGTGAAAATCTGCAGGTTTATCATGTGGGGGTATTTTAAACCACGTGGTGAAAATCTACAGATATATCATGTGGGGGTATTTTCAACCACGTGGTGAAAATCGACAGGTTTATCATATCAGGGGTATTTTAAACCACGTCGTGAAAATCTACAGGTTTATCATGTTTGGGTATTTTAAATCACGTGGTGAAAATCTTCAGGTTTATCATATAGGGGGTATTTTAAACCACGTGGTGAAAATCTACAGGTTTATCATGTTGGGGTATTTTAAACCACGTGGTGAAAATCTACAGGTTTATCATGTTGGGGTATTTTAAACCACGTGGTGAAAATCTACAGGTTTATCATGTTTGGGTGTTTTAAACCACGTGGTGAAAATATTCAGGTTTATCATATAGGGGGTATTTTAAACCACGTGGTGAAAATCTTCAGGTTTATCATGTGGGGGTATGTTAAACCACGTGGTGAAAATCTACAGGTTTATCATGTGGGGGTATGTTAAACCACGTGGTGAAAATCTACAGGTTTATCATGTGAGTATTTTAAAGCACGTGGTGAAAATCTTCAGGTTTATCATATCGGGGGTATGTTAAACCACGTGGTGAAAATCTTCAGGTTTATCATGTGGGGGTATTTTAAACCATGTGGTGAAAATCGACAGGTTTATCATGTGGAGGTATTTTAAACCACGTGGTGAAAATCTTCAGGTTTATCATGTCAGGGTGTTTTAAACCACGTGGTGAAAATGTTCAGGTTTATCATATTGGGGGTATTTTAAACCACATGATGAAAATCTTCAGGTTTATCATGTTGGGGGTATTTAAACCACGTGGTGAAAATCTACAGGTTTATCATGTGGGGGTATTTTAAACCACGTGGTGAAAATCTACAGTTTATCATGTGGGGGTATTTTAAACCACGTGGTGAAAAGCTTCAGGTTTATCATGTTGGGGGGGTGTTATTTTAAACCACGTGGTGAAAATCTTCAAGTTCATCATAGAGGGGTATTTTAAACCACGTGGTGAAAATCTTCAGGTTTATCATATAGGGGTATTTTAAAAAACTTGGTGAAAATCTTCAGGTTCATCATCAAGGGGTATTTTAAACCACGTGGTGAAAAGCTACAGGTTCATCATCTCGGGGTATTTTAAACCACGTGGTGAAAACCTTCAGGCTTATCATAATGGGGTATTTTTAACCACGTGGTGAAAATCTTCAGGTTTATCATATAGGGGTATTTTAACCCACGTGGGTAAAATCTTCAGGTTCATTATATAGGGGGTATTTAAAACCACGTGGTGAAAATCTTCAGGTTTATCATGTTGGGGGTATTATAAACCACGTGGTGAAAATCTTTAGGTTTATCATGTGGGGGTATTTTAAACCACGTGGTGAAAATCTTCATGTGTATCATGTCGGGGTATTTCAAACCACGTGGTGAAAATCTTCAGGTTTATCATATCGGGGGTATTTTAAACCACGTGGTGAAAATCTTCAGGTTTATCATGTGGGGGTATATTAAACCACGTGTTGAAAATCTACAGCTTTATCATGTGGGGGTATTTTAAACCACGTGGTGAAAATCTTCATGTGTATCATGTCGGGGTATTTCAAACCACGTAGTGAAATTCTTCAGGTTTATCATATCGGGGGTATTTTTAACCACGTGTTGAAAATCTACAGGTTTATCATGTGAGTATTTTAAACCACGTGGTGAAAATCTACAGGTTTATCATGTTGGGGTATTTTAAACCACGTGGTGAAAATCTACAGGTTTATCATGTTGGGGTATTTTATACCACGTGGTGAAAATCTACAGGTTTATCATGTTGGGGTATATTAAACCACGTGGTGAAAACCTTCTGGTTTATCATGGAGGGGATATTTTAAACCACGTGGTGAAAATCTACAGGTTTATCATGTGGGGGTATTTTAAACCACGTGGTGAAAATCTACAGGTATATCATGTGGGGGTATTTTCAACCACGTGGTGAAAATCTACAGGTTTATCATGTGGGGGTATTTTAAACCACGTGGTGAAAATCTCCAGGTTCATCATCGAGGGGTATTTTAAACACAGTGGTGAAAGTCTTCAGGTTCATCATATTGGGGAATTTTAAACCACGTGTTGAAAATCTTCAGGTTCATCATATTGGGGAATTTTAAACCACGTGCTGAAAATCTACAGGTTTATCATGTGGGGGTATTTTAAACCACGTGGTGAAAATCTACAGGTTTATCATGTGGGGGTATTTTAAACACAGTGGTGAAAATCTTCAGGTTCATCATATTGGGGTATTTTAAACCACGTGGTGAAAATCTTCAGGTTTATCATATAGGGGTATTGTAAACCACGTGGTGAAAAGCTACAGGTTTATCATGTGGGGGTATTTTCAACCACGTGGTGAAAATCTACAGGTTTATCATATCAGGGGTATTTTAAACCACGTCGTGAAAATCTACAGGTTTATCATGTTTGGGTATTTTAAATCACGTGGTGAAAATCTTCAGGTTCATCATATAGGGGTATTGGAAACCACGTGGTGAAAAGCTACAGGTTTATCATGTGGGGGTATTTTAAACCACGTGGTGAAAATCTACAGGTTTATCATATCAGGGGTATTTTAAACCACGTCGTGAAAATCTACAGGTTTATCATGTTTGGGTATTTTCAATCACGTGGTGAAAATCTTCAGGTTTATCATATGGGGGGTATTTTAAACCACGTGGTGAAAATCTACAGGTTTATCATGTTGGGGTATTTTAAACCACGTGGTGAAAATCTACAGGTTTATCATGTTTGGGTATTTTAAACCACGTGGTGAAAATATTCAGGTTTATCATATAGGGGGTATTTTAAACCACGTGGTGAAAATCTTCAGGTTTATCATGTGGGGGTATGTTAAACCACGTGGTGAAAATCTACAGGTTTATCATGTGAGTATTTTAAAGCACGTGGTGAAAATCTTCAGGTTTATCATATCAGGGGTATTTTAAACCACATGGTGAAAATCTACAGGTTTATCATGTTGGGGTATTTCAAATCACGTGGTGAAAACCTTCTGGTTTATCATGGAGGGGATATTTTAAACCACGTGGTGAAAATCTACAGGTTTCTCATGTGGGGGTATTTTAAACCACGTGGTGAAAATCTGCAGTTTTATCATGTGGGGGTATTTTAAACCACGTGGTGAAAATCTACAGGTTTATCATTTGGGGGTATTTTAAACCACGTGGTGAAAATCTACAGGTTTCTCATGTGGGGGTATTTCAAACCACGTGGTGAAAATCTTCAGGTTTATCATGTAGGGAGTATTTTAAACCACGTGGTGAAAATCTTCAGGTTTACCATATAGGGGGTATTTTAAAACACGTGGTGAAAATTTTCAGGTTTATCATGTGGGGGTATTTTAAACCACATGGTGGAAATCTTCAGGTTTATCATGTTGGGGATATTTCAAAGCACATGGTGAAAATCTTCAGGTGCATCATCTAGGGGTATTTTAAACCACGTGGTGAAAACCTTCAGGCTTATCATAATGGGGTATTTTTAACCACGTGGTGAAAATCTTCAGGTTTATCATATAGGGGTATTTTAACCCACGTGGGTAAAATCTTCAGGTTCATCATATAGGGGGTATTTAAAACCACGTGGTGAAAATCTTCAGGTTTATCATGTTGGAGGTATTTTAAACCACGTGGTGAAAATCTTAAGGTTTATCATGTGGGGGTATTTTAAACCACGTGGCGAAAATCTTCAGGTTTATCATGTGGGGGTATTTTAAACCACTTGGTGAAAATCTTCAGGTTTATCATGTGGGGGTATTTTAAACCACATGGTGAAAATCTTCAGGTTCAACTTCTCGGGGTATTTTAAACCACGTGGTGAAAATCTACAGGTTTATCATATCAGGGGTATTTTAAACCACGTCGTGAAAATCTACAGGTTTATCATGTTTGGGTATTTTCAATCACGTGGTGAAAATCTTCAGGTTTATCATATAGGGGGTATTTTAAACCACGTGGTGAAAATCTACAGGTTTATCATGTTGGGGTATTTTAAACCACGTGGTGAAAATCTACAGGTTTATCATGTTTGGGTATTTTAAACCACGTGGTGAAAATATTCAGGTTTATCATATAGGGGGTATTTTAAACCACGTGGTGAAAATCTTCAGGTTTATCATGTGGGGGTATGTTAAACCACGTGGTGAAAATCTACAGGTTTATCATGTGAGTATTTTAAAGCACGTGGTGAAAATCTTCAGGTTTATCATATCAGGGGTATTTTAAACCACATGGTGAAAATCTACAGGTTTATCATGTTGGGGTATTTCAAATCACGTGGTGAAAACCTTCTGGTTTATCATGGAGGGGATATTTTAAACCACGTAGTGAAAATCTACAGGTTTCTCATGTGGGGGTATTTTAAACCACGTGGTGAAAATCTGCAGTTTTATCATGTGGGGGTATTTTAAACCACGTGGTGAAAATCTACAGGTTTATCATTTGGGGGTATTTTAAACCACGTGGTGAAAATCTACAGGTTTCTCATGTGGGGGTATTTCAAACCACGTGGTGAAAATCTTCAGGTTTATCATGTAGGGAGTATTTTAAACCACGTGGTGAAAATCTTCAGGTTTACCATATAGGGGGTATTTTAAAACACGTGGTGAAAATTTTCAGGTTTATCATGTGGGGGTATTTTAAACCACATGGTGGAAATCTTCAGGTTTATCATGTTGGGGATATTTCAAAGCACATGGTGAAAATCTTCAGGTGCATCATCTAGGGGTATTTTAAACCACGTGGTGAAAACCTTCAGGCTTATCATAATGGGGTATTTTTAACCACGTGGTGAAAATCTTCAGGTTTATCATATAGGCGTATTTTAAACCACGTGGTGAAAATCTACAGGTTTATCATGTTGGGGTATTTTAAACCACGTGGTGAAAATCTACAGGTTTATCATGTTTGGGTATTTTAAACCACGTGGTGAAAATATTCAGGTTTATCATATAGGGGGTATTTTAAACCACGTGGTGAAAATCTTCAGGTTTATCATGTGGGAGTATTTTAAACCACGTGGTGAAAATCTTCATGTGTATCATGTCGGGGTATTTCAAACCACGTGGTGAAAATCTTCAGGTTTATCATATCGGGGGTATTTTAAACACAGTGGTGAAAATCTTCAGGTTCATCATATTGGGGTATTTTAAACCACGTGGTGAAAATCTTCAGGTTTATCATATCGGGGGTATTTTAAACACAGTGGTGAAAATCTTCAGGTTCATCATATTGGGGTATTTTAAACCACGTGGTGAAAATCTACAGGTTTATCACGTAGGGGTATTTTAAACAACGTGGTGAAAATCTTCAGGTTCATCATGTGGGGGTATTTTAAACCACGTGGTGAAAATCTTCAGGTTTATCATATTGGGGGTATTTTAAACCACGTGGTGAAAATCTTCAGGTTTATCATGTTGGGTGTATTTTAAACCACGTGGTGAAAATCTTCATGTGTATCATGTGGGGGTATTTTAAACCACGTGGTGAAAATCTTCAGGTTTATCATGTAGGGGGTATTTTAAACCACATGTTGAACATCTTCAGGTTTACCATGTCGGGGGTATTTTAAACCACATGTTGAACATCTTCAGGTTTACCATGTCGGGGGTATTTTAAACCACATTGTGAAAATCTTCAGGTTCATCATATCGGGGGTATTTTAAACCACATTGTGAAAATCTTCAGGTTCATCATATCGGGGGTATTTTAAACCACATTGTGAAAATCTTCAGGTTTATCATATCGGTGGGTATTTTAAACCACGTGGTGAAAATCTTCAGGTTTATCATATTGGGTGTATTTTAAACTATGTGGTGAAAATCTTCAGGTTCATCATATCGGGGGTATTTTAAACCACGTGGTGAAAATCTTCAGGTTTATCATGTAGGGGTTATTTTAAACCACGTGGTGAAAATCTTCAGGTTTATCATATTGGGGGTATTTTAAACCACGTGGTGAAAATCTTCAGGTTTATCATGTTGGGTGTATTTTAAACCACGTGGTGAAAATCTTCATGTGTATCATGTCGGGGTATTTCAAACCACGTGCTGAAAATCTTCAGGTTTATCATATCGCGGGTATTTTAAACCACGTGTTGAAAATCTACAGGTTTATCATGTGAGTATTTTAAACCACGTGGTGAAAATCTACAGGTTTATCATGTTGGGGTATTTTAAACCACGTGGTGAAAATCTACAGGTTTATCATGTTGGGGTATTTTATACCACGTGGTGAAAATCTACAGGTTTATCATGTTGGGGTATTTTATACCACGTGGTGAAAATCTTCAGGCTTATCATATAGGGGGTATTTTAAACCACGTGGTGAAAATCTACAGGTTTATCATGTTTGGGTATTTCAAACCACGTGCTGAAAATCTTCAGGTTTATCATATCGGGGGTATTTTAAACCACGTGTTGAAAATCTACAGGTTTTTCATGTTGGGGTATTTTATACCACGTGGTGAGAATCTACAGGTTTATCATGTTGGGGTATTTTAAACCACGTGGTGAAAACCTTCTGGTTTATCATGGAGGGGATATTTTAAACCACGTGGTGAAAATCTACAGGTTTATCATGTGGGGGTATTTTAATCCACGTGGTGAAAATCTACAGGTTTATCATGTGGGGGTATTTTAAACCACGAGGTGAAAATCTACAGGTTTATCATGTGAGTATTTTAAACCACGTGGTGAAAATCTACAGGTTTATCATGTCGGGGTATTTTAAACCACGTGGTGAAAATCTTCAGGTTTATCATATTGGGGGTATTTTAAACCACGTGGTGAAAATCTTCAGGTTTATCATGTTGGGTGTATTTTAAACCACGTGGTGAAAATCTTCATGTGTATCATGTCGGGGTATTTCAAACCACGTGCTGAAAATCTTCAGGTTTATCATATCGGGGGTATTTTAAACCACGTGGTGAAAATCTACAGGTTTTTCATGTTGGGGTATTTTAAACCACGTGGTGAAAATCTACAGGTTTATCATGTTGGGGTATTTTAAACCACGTGGTGAAAATCTTCAGGTTTATCATGGAGGGGTATTTTAAACCACGTGGTGAAAATCTACAGGTTTATCACGTAGGGGTATTTTAAACCACGTGGTGAAAATCTTCAGGTTTATCATGTGGGGGTATTTTAAACCACTTGGTGAAAATCTTCAGGTTTTATCATGTGGGGGTATTTTAATCCACGTGATGAAAATCTACAGGTTTATCATGTGGGGTTATTTTAAACCACGAGGTGAAAATCTGCAGGTTTATCATGTGGGGGTATTTTAAACCACGTGGTGAAAATCTACAGGTTTATCATGTTGGGGTATTTTAAACCACGTGGTGAAAACCTTCTGGTTTATCATGGAGGGGATATTTTAAACCACGTGGTGAAAATCTCCAGGTTTATCATGTGGGGGTATTTTAAACCACGTGGTGAAAATCTACAGGTATATCATGTGGGGGTATTTTCAACCACGTGGTGAAAATCTACAGGTTTATCATGTGGGGGTATTTTAAACCACGTGGTGAAAATCTACAGGTTTATCATGTGGGGGTATTTTAAACCACGAGGTGAAAATCTTCAGGTTTATCATGTCGGGGTATTTCAAACCACGTGCTGAAAATCTTCAGGTTCATCATATAGGGGTATTTTAAACCACGTGGTGAAAATATTCAGGTTTATCATATAGGGGGTATTTTAAACCACGTGGTGAAAATCTTCAGGTTTATCATGTGGGAGTATTTTAAACCACGTGGTGAAAATCTTCATGTGTATCATGTCGGGGTATTTCAAACCACGTGGTGAAAATCTTCAGGTTTATCATATCGGGGGTATTTTAAACACAGTGGTGAAAATCTTCAGGTTCATCATATTGGGGTATTTTAAACCACGTGGTGAAAATCTTCAGGTTTATCATGTAGGGGTATTTTAAACAACGTGGTGAAAATCTTCAGGTTCATCATGTGGGGGTATTTTAAACCACATGGTGGAAATCTTCAGGTTTATCATGTTGGGGATATTTTAAAGCACATGGTGAAAATCTTCAGGTTCATCATCTAGGGGTATTTTAAACCACGTGGTGAAAATCTTCAGGTTTATCATATAAGGGGTATTTTAAACCACGTGATGAAAACCTTCAGGCTTATCATGTGGGGGTATTTTAAACCACATGGTGGAAATCTTCAGGTTTATCATGTTGGGGTATTTTAAAGCACATGGTGAAAATCTTCAGGTTCATCATCTAGGGGTATTTTAAACCACGTGATGAAAACCTTCAGGCTTATCATAATGGGGTATTTTTAACCACGTGGTGAAAATCTTCAGGTTTATCATATAGGGGTATTTTAACCCACGTGGGTAAAATCTTCAGGTTCATCATATCGGGGGTATTTAAAACCACGTGGTGAAAATCTTCAGGTTCATAATATTGGGGTATTTTAAACCACGTGTTGAAAATCTTCAGGTTTATCATGTATGGGTATTTTAAACCACGTGGTGAAAATCTTCAGGTTTATCATGTAGGGGTATTTTAAACCACGTCGTGAAAATCTTCAGGTTTATCATGTGGGGGTATTTTAAACCACGTGGTGAAAATCTTCAGGTTTATCATATCGGGGGTATTTTAAACCACGTGGTGAAAATCTTCTGGTTTATCATGTGGAGGTATTTTAAACCACGTGTTGAAAATCTACAGGTTTATCATGTGAGTATTTTAAACCACGTGGTGAAAATCTACAGGTTTATCATGTTGGGGTATTTTAAACCACGTGGTGAAAATCTCCAGGTTTATCATATTGGGGGTATTTTAAACCACGTGGTGAAAACCTTCTGGTTTATCATGGAGGGGATATTTTAAACCACGTGGTGAAAATCTACAGGTTTATCATGTGGGGGTATTTTAATCCACGTGGTGAAAATCTACAGGTTTATCATGTGGGGGTATTTTAAACCACGAGGTAAAAAATCTACAGGTTTATCATGTGAGTATTTTAAACCACGTGGTGAAAATCTACAGGTTTTTCATGTTGGGGTATTTTAAACCACGTGGTGAAAATCTACAGGTTTATCATGTTGGGGTATTTTATACCACGTGGTGAAAATCTACAGGTTTATCATGTTGGGGTATTTTAAACCACGTGGTGAAAACCTTCTGGTTTATCATGGAGGGGATATTTTAAACCACGTGGTGAAAATCTACAGGTTTATCATGTGGGGGTATTTTCAACCACGTGGTGAAAATCTACAGGTTTATCATGTGGGGGTATTTTAATCCACGTGGTGAAAATCTACAGGTTTATCATGTGGGGGTATTTTAAACCACGAGGTGAAAATCTACAGGTTTATCATGTGGGGGTATTTTAAACCACGTGGTGAAAATCTACAGGTTTATCATGTGGGGGTATTTTCAACCACGTGGTGAAAATCTACAGGTTTATCATGTGGGGGTATTTTAAACCACGTGGTGAAAATCTTCAGGTTTATCATATAGGGGTGTTTTAACCCACGTGGGTAAAATCTTCAGGTTCATCATGTGGGAGTATTTTAAACCACGTGGTGAAAATCTTCAGGTTTATCATGTGGGAGTATTTTAAACCACGTGGTGAAAATCTTCATGTGTATCATGTCGGGGTATTTCAAACCACGTGGTGAAAATCTTCAGGTTTATCATATCGGGGGTATTTTAAACACAGTGGTGAAAATCTTCAGGTTCATCATATTGGGGTATTTTAAACCACGTGGTGAAAATCTACAGGTTTATCACGTAGGGGTATTTTAAACAACGTGGTGAAAATCTTCAGGTTCATCATGTGGGGGTATTTTAAACCACATGGTGGAAATCTTCAGGTTTATCATGTTGGGGATATTTTAAAGCACATGGTGAAAATCTTCAGGTTCATCATCTAGTGGTATTTTAAACCACGTGGTGAAAATCTTCAGGTTTATCATATAAGGGGTATTTTAAAACACGTGGTGAAAATTTTCAGGTTTATCATGTGGGGGTATTTTAAACCACATGGTGGAAATCTTCAGGTTTATCATGTTGGGGATATTTTAAAGCACATGGTGAAAATCTTCAGGTTCATCATCTAGGGGTATTTTAAACCACGTGATGAAAACCTTCAGGCTTATCATAATGGGGTATTTTTAACCACGTGGTGAAAATCTTCAGGTTTATCATATAGGGGTATTTTAACCCACGTGGGTAAAATCTTCAGGTTCATCATATCGGGGGTATTTAAAACCACGTGGTGAAAATCTTCAGGTTCATAATATTGGGGTATTTTAAACCACGTGTTGAAAATCTTCAGGTTTATCATGTATGGGTATTTTAAACCACGTGGTGAAAATCCACAGCTTTATCATGTGGGGGTATTTTAAACCACGTGGTGAAAATCTTCATGTGTATCATGTCGGGGTATTTCAAACCACGTGGTGAAAATCTTCAGGTTTATCATATCGGGGGTATTTTAAACCACGTGTTGAAAATCTACAGGTTTATCATGTGAGTATTTTAAACCACGTGGTGAAAATCTACAGGTTTTTCATGTTGGGGTATTTTAAACCACGTGGTGAAAATCTACAGGTTTATCATGTTGGGGTATTTTATACCACGTGGTGAAAATCTACAGGTTTATCATGTTGGGGTATTTTAAACCACGTGGTGAAAATCTACAGGTTTATCATATCAGGGGTATTTTAAACCACGTCGTGAAAATCTACAGGTTTATCATGTGGGGGTATTTTAAACCACGTGGTGAAAATCTACAGGTTTATCATATCATGGGTATTTTAAACCACGTGGTGAAAATCTACAGGTTTATCATGTAGGGGTATTTTAAACCACGTGGTGAAAATCTACAGGTTTATCATGTTTGGGTATTTTAAACCACGTGGTGAAAATCTACAGGTTTATCATATCAGGGGTATTTTAAACC
>NW_028222194.1:0-57780 GCF_056783735.1 Eptatretus burgeri
TTTCATGATGCCATCCACTTTGACGAGATTGCCGGGCCCACTGGCTGAGAAACATCCCCAAAGCATTATGCTCCCGCCTCCATGCTTGACGGTCGGGACTGTGTTCTTAGGGTTGTATGCTTCACCTTTCTTTCGCCAAACGAAAGCAACATCTCTGTGCCCGAAAATCTCCATTTTCGTCTCATCCTACCGCAGAACTGAGGACCAAAAGCTTGGATTTTTGTCCAGGTGAGCTTTTGCAAAGGTGAGACGAGCCTTTCTGTGCCTGAGGTGGAGGAGTGAAGTCTTTCTTGGTCGGCGTCCATGGAGAACCCCCTTGTGCAATGTCCGCTGGAGTGTCTGCCTTGATATCTTGGTCCCAAACTCGCCAAGGTTGTTCAGGAGATCCTTAATAGTGATCCGTGGATTGTTGTTGGCCTCTCGCCACACTTTTCTTGCGAGACGAGGCGACACCTTTGGCTTCCGATCACATCCTTCAATGTATTTTATAGTGTGGAACTCCTTGTACTTCCTAATTATGCTTTGTATGGTGGCAAATGGCACTCGAACTGCTTCGAAATAGCATTGTTGCCTTTCCCCTCCTTGTGAGCATTCACAATGCACAACCGAAGGTCCTCACTGACTTTTTTCTTCTTCGCCATGCTGACAATGACCTGAGAATGATTGCATCAGCTCCCCTTAATTTGTAGTCTCAAAGGAGAGTGTTGTTCCTTAACATTCCTCACTGAACATTCAATCGACCACATTTTTATTGCATTCAGATTGTATGCACACATCTTGGAATAATTGCATAACATTATAAAGAATCTTAGGAATATCAAAAGCATATGCATTATCACAAACATTGGCCTCAATTCTGAGACTTGGTGAGGGTATGAATAATTTTGGACAGGCATAAAAACAGAAATCTAAACATTTCCATTGTTATGCTAATCATGTTGAGCCAAAATAGATGTGGATTTGTACATGCCAACTAAATGTCCTTGGGTGAAGTCAAAGTTCCACCACTCCAGCTTGTAGGTACGAGATAAATACAAAACTCTCAGATTTTTCAGAGGGTATGAATAATTTTGGCCTTAACTGTATGTGATTGTTGAGATCTTCCACAATCAACTGGGATTTCATGTCTATCTCCTCCTTTGACTAATTGCTTGACAAACATGATAATGTCCTTTGACAAGCATGACAATGATAATGTATAATCACAATGATAGACAACAAAATACAAGAAATACCTTGTATCCACGAACATGACACAGAGGACGAAAAAGTGTTGTTTCTTCATCAATGAAGAATTTAACAAACTTGTATTCAACAATTAATTATTAATGAACAAAATAGGGGATAACAAGTATTCAAGTAACAACGATGAAATAACAAGTAAATCAGTAATCAAGCAAATACTAAATTAGTTAATGAAATATTTTTGTGTTCAATGACATGCTTGATAACTTGAATTAAACAGCAGTTAACACTGTCGAGAGACGTTCACCAGCAACACTGTACGTCCATACTCATCGTATCCCCAAGGAATTTAAGGCAAATTTCACATCACTGGCAAAGACCCCATTTGAACGAACGGGTTAATTCCCCCTTGTGTACGATGTCTATGGGTACTGGTTTGCACCCGGTGACACGAGACAACACACTTGTTATCAACAGTATCGAAGGAGCTGTTACACTCAAACAAATACACGAGAAACAATGCAGGGCTGTGAGATGAGAGAAACACAGCAACTGAGCTTGGACGAGGTGTCGTCACTTCCCAGGGTACTCTGGCAACGTCATAACGAGGGCAACGCCTTCATCACTCAAGGTGGTTTTTCCTGAGGAGGAATTTCATGCCAACCGATGGGGATTGTCTGTGCTCTTGTCCTTTTCAATGCTGAATGTCAAGCAAGGAAGCAGCACAAACCATTTTTAAAGTCTTTGCGATGACTCCTCATGTTCAAGAGACTTGCAAAATGGCGAATGCAATTCCCTGCTTTGAAGGAGCGTCAACGTCGGGACTCACCAGTCTGTTCGTGAAAGACTTGGGCCAAATATTACCCCCGGCCAACCCAGGATATCTGTGAGAATAAATTTGGCCGTTAAAGAAAAAGAATGAGGACGACAGGTAAAAATTTGTTGGAAAGGAAGACAACAGTGAAAAGGTGAAACGAGAAGAATAAAGGAAAGATAAAATAAAAATATCCACCAATCATCCAAAAAATATGAATTCTGAATCCCAATCAATTAACAACCAAATGTGTGATGTAAACAATCTGAAATCACAGAAAGCAGATGATTCGGGATGTTTCATCATTCAATGATTCCTCTCATCTGTGAGATTATGAACGAAGTGGAAAACTCACCTCACATGACAGAACGTCTCGCTCCTCAAACCCATCTTAGCTGTCCAGTTCACCTTACGCACACCCCTCCTTCACCCTCATCACCTTGATCTCACGTGTGTCTGAAGAGATTAGACAGAGGTTAGGAAAGAGAAAAATCAGGAATAACAGTGAGATCGACGGAGGTTTGTGGTTGCACAACTCGATGAAGTGAAATCTTGTTTGAAAACCCAATAATATCCTCTCAGTCATAAAAAAACAAACAAACTGAACACGTGATTATTGTTGATGTGATTTATTTATGTGAAGTTATGGGACACAGATGAGGTGCAAACTTTTGACAGAGATAAGTTCTGATTAATTATGTCCATTTCATTGTGACCTAATCACACCACGCCACGTTTTGGCGAATGCTTTCCTCTGAGGATCCAACGTGGAAGTGACAATTTCAATAACGGGTCCATCCACTTCTGGCAGCAATCGCTGCATTGAGATCCAGTGAGTGTGTTTACAGTGTGTACTGTACTCTGGGTAGTTTGAAACCGATTGGACCGATGGGTCAAGTGAATGCATCAGTGCTGAGCGGTAGCCATTGTCCAGGGACATCAATTTCTTTACACATCTCTTCTTCATTTAATGGTTTGATAACATCTCCTGACCAGACGTCATAAACATTTCCTCTTCTCATGTTGAAGAGCCATGTGAAATAAATCATGGAACACTCTGTTTTGAAGGTGTTAATGATGTGATTCTTCTCGTTTTCTGACAGATGTGGCATTGGAATGAATTGTTAAAGAATGTAATGAGTGTGTTTTTTGGATGATCCACACGCTGGTGTCTTGGAAATACTTTCAAATTTGCTCAGAATGTGTCATCTCACCTCCAAAAACTTGAGGGTGCATGAGATGCACGTGCTGAATGATCATTGCCTGAGGCAATTACGTCACGTAGAAATTTCACAAAGGTGTTCTGCACATCCCTCGTGTCAAAAAGGCCCTTGGAATGAATGCTGGAACAATCCTTCAACAAGTACGTCATCAGTTCTACACGTGCGGGTTTTTTTTATTGTGGAGAAGAAATCGACAAAATGTCATCATAATCACTCTCTCTCCCTCGGAGCAAACAGGTAAACATAAAATCCTCAAATAACTCTCTTCCCGGCTCTGTGGGCAGAGTTCATGTTATACTTTCTTCATCTTTTCAATAAAGTCCAAAACGGGAGACACGTCCCATCACCACCATGAGTTTTGTGAATGTTCTCCATCGAGTCTTCACTTCTCAACTCAAGGACCATTATTGGAATAATTTGATGATCGGTGGACATTGTAGTTTCTGGCTGGCAAACTGGAAGAGAAGAGACTTCATCTCCAGTCACCAAAATAAATTTTCCTGGCTTTGCTTTTTGATGAAACAAGGTGCATCGCCCACGTGCAGCGTGAGGTTCCCTCCGCCGACCGTGAGCTCTTCCAATTGACGGCGGCCGGCCCGACAGCCGACCCGAGATCGCCCCACCCCGCTACAAGGGTGGATGGAGAATAGGGTGCTCCCCTGTTGTTCCATCTGGGTTCTCAGACATGGGAAATGTATGAAAAAATGTCACACTCATGGATCCGAAGGTAAAATGGACTCGGTGAAAACTTACACATGCTGGTCACATGAAAATTTGACGACTCGGGACGAGTCTGCAAAAAGGGAGGGGGTGGTGTTACGAATATGGAAGCCTTGTGCACACAGACAGACAGCAGTCCCTTCGCTGAGTTATTTTGATAAGTGTGTGTTTATCGTTAGAGCTCCCTGCCTGTCTCTCATGGGAATTAGATGTGTGCTGCAAATTACTTTTTTAGTCAGGGTTTTCTTTTATTTTTACATCGACGATAAATACACGCCTTTACCTCGCTTCCTCGACCCAGCGCCATTGCGCACGTGGCCAGAGATGAGGAGGTGGGCGGAGCCACGAACGCCTCTGCTCGGGACTCCACCCAGAAGAGTGGGAGTTGCCCCGCCTACCGTGGGCCTGTCCAATGGAGGACGGCCAGGGAATCGCGCGATGAGTCCGACCAATGAGGAGGCGAGTATCCAGAGAGAAGAGGCCACTCCCTCCTGCGAAGAAAGTGTGGTGGTCTGGACCAGCGAGAAGAGATAGACGGGACGGCGCGTCGTCCGCAGCTGCTGGTCTCCTGTCGCTGCTTCTGATCGCAGCTCTCGCGCGCGGTGTGGACCTCTGATCGCTGCTCGAGTGCGTGGTCTGTTTCTCTGGTCTGCTCGATGCTGGTCTGGTCTCATCTCGTCGCTGGTCTGCGCCTGGCTGCCCTGGTCCGTTCTTTGCCGGCTGGTGCTCTGGGAAGGTGTGGACGTCCAGTCACGCGCTCGCGGCCAGGTAGCCAGCCGTCCTGACTCCCAGCCGAACTATCCTCCGTGGCTGGAGAGCCGAATAAAGACCATTGAGGTCCATTTATTTTGGTGTGCGTGCGTGTGTCCCATGGGCCCGTCTTTAAGTTGAAACTGGTTAAGTGCTTTCGCTGTATATTATTTGCATCCTTTGGAGTCAGTTTCACTCTGCCCTGAATGTGTTCCTTCCCCACCTCTTGTAAATAAATACCCCTATTGTTGAATGTTTCAGTTCGTCTTTGTCCTTTCCTTCATTGGTTTTGCACGGTGCATGTTGGGTGATTAAAAGGCCGTTGCTGCTGCAGTTGTACATTTGGACCAAAGGACCTTGGTAACCATCCCCTCGGGTTTCGCACGGTTCGAGCACGCTCACGGCTCGTTCCACTCGAGCTCCGTCGAGGGTGTGGATTCCTCGGAAGCTCGCCACGTGGGTTTGTCGGTATTTTGAAGATTGGCAAATAACCCTGTCCCATGTGGCTGAATTATTGACGATTCACGGTCCTGCAAGGGAACCGTACCTTCGGAGTTATCCAAGGGTAACGATCTGAATTCCGATTGTTCGTTGGAGTCCACTCTGCTGCTCCATCTCGTGGCCGTACTCGCAGCCAAGACCCGGCCCACAACAATATCACTTGATGTCTTTTTACGTCTTCACACACTATCCCAAGCAACTGTGGATTGGATTTTATTTTTATTTTTCTGCTTCCAGGTGCACTTACCTGCACAGCACGAGAAACACCCGCTCACTTCGGGAGCATTGGAAATTTTAAGGAAGGTGGTGGGAGTTCGATGTGGTATGGCCTGAAGCAGGGTACCACCAGTACAGGTGTGAAACACACACACACACACACACACACACACACACACACACACACATACAAACACAAACATACACAGATATATATATATATATATATACATATATATATATATATATATATATATATATATATACACACACACACACACACATACATACATACATACATACATACATACATACATACATACATACAAACACATATACACACACATACATACACACACACACACACACACACACACACACATATACATATTCATACACACACGTCATTCATACACACATACACACACATACGTCATACACACACACACACACAAATATATCTACACACCCACACACATACGTACACAAACACACACACACACACACAATTTCTATTTCAGAATAAATTTACATTCTCCCTTAACACAACAATTTCCGTTTTCCAACGAAATACCCAATGAACGAATGAATGACAGAAAGATTATCTTCAGATATTATAACTCAGATGAAGCTCCATGATCCACCGAAATGAAGTTACACGGCCGACACCTTACCTCGGGTTACAATTAACTGTTAACATAAAGTTGAACATCCCATTACCTGTGAAATCCCCCCCACACAAAACCTGTTTGTTGTTGATTCCATTCACACGTCGGGATCACGTGTCCCGCCTTGTGGGTGATGGGGAGTACCAAGATGGCGGCCGGCGACCAGGTTTTTTCATCAGATCAGTGATCCAGTTATTTTTTGATCAGTGGTTGTAATTATTCCTCCGATTATACGATCACATGGCGATATTGAAACGTCCATTTCATTATTTCAACATTTCGTCCGAATTCTTCACAATCTTCAAACATGTAAAACCCCTTCCCAAAATGTACAGTGGAAGTATCATGTGTAAGCTTGGCCGGGGTTCCTCCTCCTGACTCCCAATTCGTTTATCTTTCATTATTCAATTATTCATACACAACTCGTTCTCTCTCTCTCTCTCTCTCTCTCTCTCTCTCTCTCTCTCTCTCTCTCTCTCTCTCTCTCTCTCTCTCTCTCTCTCTCTCTCTCTCTCTCTCTCTCTCTCTCTCTCTCTCTCTCTCTCTCTCTCTCTCTCTCTCTCTCTCTCTCTCTCTCTCTCTCTCTCTCTCTCTCTCTCTCTCTCTCTCTCTCTCTCTCTCTCTCTCTCTCTCTCTCTCTCTCTCTCCCTCTCCCTCTCCCTCTCCCTCTCCCTCTCCCTCTCCCTCTCCCTCTCCCTCTCCCTCTCCCTCTCCCTCTCCCTCTCCCTCTCCCTCTCTCTCCCTCTCTCTCCCCAATCCGTATGGGGAAGTTCTTGTCACAAGATGTTGGAATAAAACTCAAAATGAAGGCCCAGAGACCATTTGTTCGAGTCCCACACTGTCAACACCGAGATCGCCATGTTGTTAAGCGGCGACGATCACTCCGTTCCGTTGGAGTGGTTGCTTGAGTGCTTTGTATGAATCAAGCCGCTTGGTAAGCGGTTATCAAGCTGCTCGCTTACGGAACATACCCGAGGAATCGATTTCCTTCACAACAATTCGTGAATTTGATCCTTTGGAACTGAACTTTGATCCTGACGTTCTGATCACAGGCTCAACAAACGGATCGAACCTTCCAGAACACGTGGGGTTTGTTTGGGTCTGGGAGACACGAAATTAAGACCCTATAGGACTGGGAGACACGAAATGAAGACCCTGAAGGTCTGGGAGACACGAAATGAAGACCCTGAAGGTCTGGGAGACACGAAATGAAGACCCTGTAGGACTGGGAGACACGAAATAAAGACCCTATAGGACTGGGAGACACGAAATGAAGACCCTGTAGGACTGGGAGACACGAAATGAAGACCCTGAAGGACTGGAAGACACGAAATGAAGACCCTGTAGGACTGGGAGACACAAAATGAAGACCCTGTAGATCTGGGAGACACAAAATGAAGACCCTGTAGGACTGGGAGACACGAAATCAAGACCCTGTAGATCTGGGAGACACAAAGTAAAACACCGAGATGACTGAAACAAGTTCTGCCGTTGTTCGGTCACTTTCTCCTCAACTCAGCCAAGTTCCACCAACTTATTGACAAATTAACAAATCCCGACCAACGGATTTTCATTGTACGAAATCACATTCGTCAGATTATCAAAAACCTGGAGAATTCTCCTCATTTTCCTGTTTCCACCCGTCCGTGTGGGCGTGGCCATCTTGTCTGTATCTGATCACGTGCAGCGAATCACGACCTCTGATTGGTCGAAATTCAAATGAAAATTCGTTTATTTTTGTTGTTCTGCTTCCTTTCAGTTATTTATGACGTCATAAAGCTAAAACCGTTAACCCCATTTTTCCTGACCGCCGGACCCGAGCAGACGCGCTGTGAGTGTCTCCGTGTGTCCCTGAGGGAAAAATACCCACAATGCCTTTGTTTCGGTCGAGACGCGATCGTGAGGAGAGGAGGAGGAACCGAAGGACCAATGGGACCGTGATGTCCCGGTTTGGGGGGTTTTTCAGGTCCATGTTCTCCTGTACATCGTCCTCCGGTTCTCGGGACAATGTTTCCTCTGAGGTCGAATGGAGTCCTCAGGTTCAGGAGGAACACGACGGACGAAGCCCGCAGTCCTGCGATGGTGGGAAGACCACTGAAGGTGTTCCGTGGAGTTCAAGGTTCCCAGGTGAAGGTAAGTTTTGAACTCGAACTTGTACACCTGTTGTTACCTGCGTCCACTCGACCTTGTGTTTTCATCCCTGTTCGTGTGTGATCTCGATCTCTCAAATCGTTGTGGACGAGTTATGAGGAAACGTGGTGGATGGTTGTGTGTGTGACGAGGAAGGATTGGTTCGGTTCGGGTTTCGGTTGGGATCCAGATCCACCCTGTCGGTGGATACATCAGGTGAACTGTTCAGCCAGGTGGAGGTGTGTTCTCTCCCGAGTTCCGTTCTCCTTCTCGATGTTGAATCGTCGATCGAGTCGAAAATTTTTTTCGAAAAAAGTTTTTTCGATTAAAAAAAATTTGATTCTATTATAATAATTTTCCCCTTATTTGTTGGTCGTGGTGTCGGTCTGTCCGTGTGTGTGTTTGTCGGGGTTTTGACCCCCTTGCAGTTGTTCGATTTTGATGAAATTTGGGTGGTGGGACCAGTTTATGACCTCGTTGTGGCGCGTCGGTTCTGGTTGCTGACGCCCCTTTGGTTGCCTAGCAACGGGACTTTGAAATATCTGAAAAATCATAAAAAATTTATTTTTTCGAAAATCAAGAATCGGGCCACGACCGACTGTGGGCAGAACATTCAGTCATATTGTCAAACATTCCCAGCCGGATCCTATGAAAACTGTCGGAGAAGATCGACTTTGAATGAACCCTGGTCGAAAACAATAAAAAAACGAAGTTCGTGATATCTCAGAGACGATGAGTCAGATATACATGAAACTGGAATGGAAGGTGTTTTCAAAATGATTTTCATTTGTGAAAAGTCAGATATACAAGTCAGATCTGCAAAAAATCTCCATAGAAATGATGACTCCAGGTGGTTTGCCTTTGTCTTCCCCATGATGTCAGAATATTAATTAATAACTTGTTTCGGATGTCGGTGAAAACGTTACAACAGATGCTGTGGGCTCTTTAGTAACCACAAACTAATACTAGCAGATAGGACACCCAGCTTAACATCCATCCGAGGGACGACACACATTGAAGCCTCGCCCTGCCTGCGATACACCAAGATGACTGTTTATATCTGGGTCAAGATTCAAACCCAGGTGAGATGTCCAACAGGTGAGTGTGCGTACTTCTCACCCATCCTGCCAGCCCCATCAGAGGCTTCATTTCTGACAAAGGAAACCATTTGTTTTGATATTTTTATAAACACCGTCTGGTAAAGCAAACATTGGTTCCAGAAATTGATGTTGAAATTACTAACTTATTGATGGTGAACTAACAGTGGTTACATCTTGAATTGTTACTCGATAACTTTAAGGATATTTGATGATCCCTGTTTGTACATTGCAGGTTCCTCTGTGCCGAACGCTGTCACAAAGATGGTCCCAAATCAAGAACAAGTTTGTGAGGAGGGGACATCATGTAAAAGCTGTTCCAAACTGGTGAGGGAAAACAACTCTTCCTTGAGGCCTTGTTCATACATGGTGGTTGGAGGAGGGTGGAGGTGGAGGAGGTTAATTTAATGTAATGTCTGTTTTATCAATTCTGTTCTTCATAATTGGAGATGACCTGTGGAAGATGGAGATGTCCGTTTTGTGTTGTGTCGTGTTGTGTAAACCGGCAATGTGGAGTCTTCAACACCAGGAAGAACACGTGATAAAAACCTCCTCTGTGTCAGTTTGAAGAGAACACACAACTCTTTACTGGACTCCACTACTCTCTCGTGGTGATGTTGAACACTGAGGTTCAAGGGAACCATCCGTGCTCTGTTTGACCTCCTGAGAACTTATTGACCCAAAGCTGCCTTGGGCTCAGAAATACAGGCTTGACCTTGATCTCTGCACCTTTTGTTTCTGTTTGAATCTTGTTACATTTGTGACGTGTTGACCTCCTGCAGGAAGAATACATTTTACAAAATGTCAAACTCCAAGGGGAAATCGATTCACTGAAGTCCTCAATGGAAGCATGGAGAAGGTGTGCACGAGAAGGTAATTTGTTTTGAGAATTATTTATTTTATTTCTTTGATTTCTGTCACAGAAAGTTTCATCATCAACTTGTCTTGTAATTACTTTATCTCTTTAGAACTGAGGGCTGAGCTGCAACACGATGCAGAGTTGCGAAAGCTTCCTTTTCAGGTACGAGTTTCACTCACATCAAAGAAGATAAAAACACTCTCAGCAAACAAGAGTGTGCTCGTTTTTTATGGATGTATATTTTAGCTCTTTATATGAGCCTCGACAAAGTTACTAAAAAAGGAATCTTTTTAACACCATTCTGCTGATTTTGTTTGTGATTACGATTGATATTCGATGCAAAATGGACCTGGTGACCTGTTTTTATGTTAATTTTACATGAGAACACCTGTACCTGCCTTTTGATCTCAGACAGTTCATGTTTTTTAGTTTTCTACTTTCAAGAACCTTCTCCAGCCTGGCTCCCCTGATGAGGTTTCCTTCTTTCTTTCTTTCTTTCATCCCATTCACCTGGTTTCCCCCTTTTCTCATGATTACCTCATCTCTGTTTCCACCTTGTGATGTGCTAATTCACCTTTTCTCTGATCCTTCTCTTGCTTTCTGTTCTCCTCACTCTCCATCAGTGTAGATTACAATGTACTAACTTACAGCCATTTCTGAGTTCTCTTTATTTGAATGTTTGTTTCATTGAATGAAACCATTACTATGAACAAAACTATGACTACTACTACTACTACTACTACTACTACTACTACTACTACTACTACTACTACTACTACTACTACTACTACTACTACTACTACTATGACGACGTTGTTGCGGTCTGTTGGATCTATGCGGTCTAAAATGGACGAAAAAGAATGTCATCCCCCCCCTCCTCCTTTATTGAATGTTCTTCAAAGCAAGAGGGTATTCCTGACATTGAGGTTAAAATTTAATCAACAGATGAAATTAAATTTTGATTAAGATCAAATTTCATTATTAGGTTAAATTGAATGATGAAAAATCCTTTTTGATGCCAGACGAAGTCGTTTCGGATTTATCCCAAAGTGTTTTCGGTTTATTTTCATGTTTTCAGGTTGTCCGTCCGTCAGTGATAAGTTTTTATTTCCACAATAACTTCTGAACAGCTGAAGGGATCAAAGTCAAACTTGGTACAAGTATTATAATGATGTAATAATGTGGGTGGAGGCATTTCGGTGGAAGAGTGTCGTTCTAGTTTGTTGATTATTATCTCACCTGGAACGTAGTCCTGGGAGCTTGTGGGATGGCACGTCGTCCATCTGTCCGTCTCAAGTAAACACTTGCAATGTCTTCTCTGTAACTGCAAACACAATTTCGGTGAAACTTCACCACAAACTTCATCACCCGAGGTGTACCAAAGTTTGTCCACAACATTTTAAAAAGGGGGCTGATGGGGGTGGGGGGGTTACCCCCAAAATAGTTATTTGCTTTTTATTAGAAACTACACACAATTCCAAAGAAACTTGACCGGAACTTTCATCACCCATGATGAACGAAAGCTTGTTGATGACATCAAAAAAATCTGAGTCTGAGGGTGTTCACGGAGGGGAGGGAGGGGGGCGTGAACGCCCAGGGGTATCTTCCCAATTTCGTTTTTGCCTTATCTGGAATTTACGTTCCATATAAGGTGTTATAATCATGCTCCGTTTGTCCGACCTCCTTTTTGACTTCTCCAGCCAATCCGCAAGTCCGATCCGGCTTCAATTTGGCAGCAACGTTCCTCTCGTAACTGGCAATGGGAATTGCAAAGCTTGTTCTGGTCACATGTCACATTCTGGTCACAAAATGTCCGACTTCGTAAATTTCTTCAAAAATCTTCTTCTCCAGATGCACCAATCAGAATGTTACCAGATTTGGGTTGAAACATTCGGCCAAGGTGGGGATGTTGCATTGCAGAAGTCATGCTGATCACGTGACCGGAAGTGTGTTAAAAATGGCTGGCTTAGTCAACTTTGTGAAAATCACGTGAAATCCTTCAAAAATCTTCTCCAGATGCACCATTCAGAATGCTACCAGATTTTGGTTGCAACATTAGGCCAGGGACCAGATTAGTAACAGGTCCAGTGGTCCTATTTTTCATTCACAATCCGTGAGATGAAGGAATCTGGGTCACGTGATAGTCATGTGATGGACATTCAAACATAGACTATATTTTGAGTTAATTAATTATCTCACCTCCTTGATGGAAAATCAGGGCTGTGTTATTTTTCCTTATCGGTGTCATTAACCATCATGCCGAGTTTCAAAATGATCTGTTGAGCCACCTCAGAGTATCTGGTGGAGGGAGGGGGGGGGATGAATGAAGAATTGTTTATGGACCCTTCACCTGACTGCCTGAAGGACATCATGATTGCCTTAACAGCTCATCTTCACTCTGTTGTCGATGAGCTAAATACACAAATATCAAATAAGAGTTTTTTCATTCAAGGATAGAAATACACCAATTTCAGGAATTGAGAGGTGTATGAACGAAGGTTGCTGTGATACCCATTTAACGAGGACATAATGCTTATAATTGGTCCAATCTTGATCACTGCCTCAACTTATTTTGTTTTCCACCGACTTCATCCTCTTTTACAGACAAATTCCCCTTCATCTCACATGAAATATCTAGAAAATGAAGTGAACAGCCTTCAGGTGGTCGTAGAAATGCGAACCGCTCAAATGCGTAATGCTGAGAAGATGGTGCAGGACCTGCAGAAAGAGGTAAATGATGTGATCATCATCCTTTTTCCTTTATGGAGGAGAATCATGTAATTTGGGAGGACGTGTGATTGAGGTTTAATGTGTGTATTATTGAGGTTTCACTCAATATATTTTTATAATTTGTAATAAACTGCGTGCTGTTTGCAGCTGGAAAACAAACATCTTATTGAAGTAAAAATGCAGGTGTTGCAGCAGAACTATGAGGATGCTCGGGCTCGCTTGGTCAGGAGCGAGACGAAGGTACAAAGAACTTTCCTGTCAATTTCTTTCACGAATATTTCTGAACAACAATCATATTTTCAATCATCACATTGATATTTATGTTCCTGATAAAGCGTCATACTTGAGTTGAAGAATGCTATCACAACCAATATTGTTGAAATGTTGCATTTTATGTTTTGTCAACCATTTAAAATTACTTTTCTGGGAAACTAAAATGTTATGAAAGTTTTATTTTGCCATGGGACTGGTACACAATGGACATCTCTTTTAAGAAGGGAAACAGGAATCTCTCACATCTACCAGCAACTTCAAGCAAATGGAACACCCTGCTTAATGCCCTCCAAAGGATGACACACTCTTTGGTGCAAAGCCTCAGGATGAAAGTTTATTGGTCGTGTTTGTTTTTTCTTGTTTGCAGCCATTCTCATAAGTATTTTAAGGAGGAACAGGGCATGCACAAGTCATGCACCTGTTCCAAGGTTCACCACCATCGCAGGACAAAACATTCATCAGTGTAAGTATTCATTAATTTTTTATTTTTCTATAATGCTTGGCATACGACTTAACTTATCATCTCCCTGCCCCACATTAAAGTGCAGGGGTGGGGGTGAGGAGCGGGTGTGCGGGGAGGTGGGAAGATTGACTCTGAGTCACTCCAAATGATACCTGTGCCCTTATTCTTCCCTTTTCAAAATTAATCTTGTCTCTTTGGATAACTTTGTTCGTGATTCCCAATCTCTTTAAAGCACCCCTGAACTCCACCACCTTTCGATGGGAACATGCAAATGGAAATAAAGATTCGATGTGAAACAAATTAACATTTTATTGGAAGACGAGCAAATACAACCCGTCGCTTCACTGATGGGTTTATTATGAGGGGTGTGAGAGAGCGAAGAGGTGTAGGGGAGAGTGAACTAGTTTGACGTCCATCCGAGAGACGGCACACACATTTATGAATCACCCTGCCTGTGAAACGTTGGGATGACAGTTTATCGCCAAGTCGGAATTTGAACCCAGGCCAAACAGCTTCAAGAGAGTGTGTGTACCTCTCGGACCATCCTGCCGTGGTGTGGAGATTCATTGCTTTGTCACCACTAAAAACATTTTTCAATTCTCTCTTACTCGCAGTTCACTTGTCCTATTGCTTGACTCACTCGAATTCTCTGATTTGTTTTGCCTTCTGAACCCTGGGGATGTTCCGACAGAGAACCGAGCCACGGTATCGCCATGGAGAGAATGAAGCTTGTGGAGCATTCTCCAAGTGGCTCAAGCACTCAAGCAAGCACTCCAACAAAAGGGATGGTTGAAAAGGTACAGCTGGATTGGCAAGCGACAGCAAAGTGATCGATGATGGAACAAACCCACAAAAACCCCAAACATCACTTCTGTTGTTACATTTTGAGATTTCACTCCAAATTTAGACAGTTATTTAGTCCACGTGATCCAATCCTCAAACCTAAAATCATATCATTTCATTCATCATGAAAATCACGTTTCGATTATCCACTCCAATTAGTCCGTGAGAGTAGATCATGGATAATATCATTTTATGCATAACATCGATCCAAGATCCAAACTTTCAAACCACGGCATTTACAAAAGTGGTGAAGACAGCGATTCGAAGGTGTGATGATCAGATATTTGATGATATGAATGAGGAAACTGAAAAACAATTGAGCGCTTTATCGTTGAGAAACCAGCAGTTATAAAGTGCCAGTTCTCAATCTGTCTCCAATTAATTAAATAACACACCAGTACACAAACACCACATTATACTTCTGGTAACGGTCTACAATCTCTGATTGCTCTTTCCAGTCTATAATGGCATCACAAAGGAGATATTTGTGTGTTTTTTATATCTTCAATTGTTTGTCTTCCATCATTATACATTTGCCTTTGATTTAGCTGTTGTTGGTGTGATCAGGTTGCGTGGTTCAGGCAAAAGTCCACAGAGGAGAAATTGTTCTCTCATTTGTAGTTCCTTTCCAAGGTCATACATTGTGCTACCAACGCTGTCATTCAAGCGTCACTTCTGCATCAGCACCCTGCAGCAGCCAACAACACTTCTCAAGTGGTTAAGGTTCTGTCAAGTAGGTTATGAATGTTCACCACCAAGGGGAGTTTCTCATCTCCTTCGATGTTTACTCGGTGATATATTGCGTGTAAGTCGGCTTTCCACTTCGCAACTCTGTTCTCGCGTATAAGTGTAGCAACTCGTGTGTAAGTCGGCTTGATGTTGGGGTCAAGGGGTGAGGTGGAGTGCAAGAAGCTGTGAGATGGTTTCCGTCGATGATGTCCAGGTGGATGCTGGAACATTGGATGACGATTACGTGTGACGTGCTTATTTATTTATTTATTTATGTTCAACTCTGCTCATGAGTGCTCTTCCTCTATCTTGAAGTGCTTTTCCAGCAGGTAGAAACACAACCCCTTGAGGAAGGAGTGAATAGTGAACATCAACAAGTCAGATTCACTCGTTATTTGGATTGGTCTACCTTCAAAAAGGAGCGCACAGGTGGAGGTGATTATTCCAGTGATGTATTTTCACCACTCCCTGGAGAGCATTTGTCATCAGACACCATCTGGTGAAATTGACATCCTTACTTCATTTAATTCATGGACCAGTGTTTGTTTATCTGCAGTGCAACTGCAGTGGGTACATCTTGAATTATTTATTATTCAGTTACATTAAGGATGTTTCATTAACCCTGTTGATATGTTGCAGGTTCCTGTGTGGCGCAGCCTATGATTTCAACACTAAATGGACAAAATACAGGAATAGTTTCTGATGAAGACCCATCATATGACACTTGTTCCAAACTGAAAAGGGAAAACAACTCTTCCTCGAGGAATTATTGGTACGTGGATGTGGTAAGAGGGGAGAGGTGGAACAAGTTAATTGTCTGTCATGTCAAGTTGTTGACTTTTTTCAATTCTGTTGTTTATCGTTGGAGATGAGCTGTGGAAAATGGAGATGTCCATTTTGTATTTGTATCGTGCAACTGGGAATGTGTAGTTATTCATCACCAGTAACCAGATGTGAGGAGAACTGCTCATCACCCACAGCTCTCCACTCCACTCCACTCACTCCGAAGGCGATGTTGAGTGCTGAGGTCTGAGGAAACTTGGTGGAAACTTTTGTCGTGCCAAAAATGTTCATAGATAGTCAATGGTTCCAGTGCTCCAAAGAGAAATGCCAAATTGTTTATAGAGTTCCACAACCTTGATTCTGTGATTCGACGTTATCCTGGTTTTTCACAGAATGGCCGAGGACATCAACAGGGAGACAAAGACATGTTGCATGAACCTGCGAGACTGGAGAGCAGAGGTGCTTTGGGACACAACATGAACACACGAATTGATGTGATTTTGGTGAAGATCTGGATCTGAGGACTTTTTTTAACTTTTAAAAATTGATTCTTCATCAATGAGAGATTGGGACAAAAACGATACATTGTGCAATGTTTCATAACATTGTGGATGGTTGTCGGAGTTTTTCTTGTGTAATCAATGACACGACCAATTACAGAAGATAAACTTTCCCATCTGGAAGATTGGATCTGGAATTTTATTGGACATTTATGCCATTTACTTAATGTATTTTAATTGAATATATTTTAACCTTTTGTGATAAACTGTATGCTGCTTGTAGATGGAGAGAAATCAAGACGCTGGTTTTTCAGTCGAAGTATGAGAATGCGTTAACTTGCTTGGACAAGAGGTGAGAGTCAGAGGTGAAAAACAAATTAAGCTTAAACATCTTCCACATTTATTTGAAGCAACAATCGTAATATTTTGAATTGTTTATTATCGGTCGCTTGGCTCTGACTCGAACACACCGATTCCAACTCATAGCTTTGCCGATTGGAGGGAAACCAGCCAATCAGTGGTCTGGAACTAAAGCCGGAAACCATCCTGATTTTATCATCCTGGACAGGGCAGGTCAGGTCAGGTGTGGGAGCATGCGCCAGAGCAGCGCGTCGCTGCGTCCACTTTCTGCCGGTACTCCAGGGGCCTCCGTCTGGCCATCCCCCAGGCAGATGCCTGACCAATCCCCATCTCCTTGATATGCCGATCAACCTGCTGCAACCACGAGGCACGTGGTCGGCCCGTTGGCCTCCTCCACTCATGAGACTCCCTCGCTGAGAGAATCTGGTGAGCAGGATCAGTGTCAGCAAAACAAGCCACATGTCCATACAGCCGCAGCTGATGCTCACAGACGATGCAGGAAACAAATCTCATTTGAGTCTCTCTCAGTAACCGCTCGTTGGACACAAAGTCCGGCCAGCAATAGCCAAGGATTCTCCGAAGATACCTGGTACCAATGGAATTAAGTCTCAGTCCGTCCGTCCGTCTCAGATATTCTTGGCAGTGATATTCATGTCCCTGCTGGCTGTAAGTCAGAGGTCAATAGACCAAATAGGTCAAACTCATGGATTCACTGGATAATGGGGTGTGGCGCTGCCGGTACCCTCACGGGAGGACAAAATTCCGATCCTGGACCATTGTATTTAATCTGCACTTTAATTCGTTTTATTTTTAAGAAGTGGACATTAATTGATGGATTATATTGCAGCCTTTTAATCAGAACCAAACCTGTGTGAATGTGGTATTAGACACCAGACAAGTTCACATGGGCCCATGAATACACAAATATATTGTTGAGCAAACACCCAAGTCGGGTGAAACATTCCTTACCAGAACTCCAGGTTTTTCCTTGTATATGTGAGCATCAGCATCATGCACCGTGCTTGGATTGATATGCGTGACGGAGGTAATAGATGGATGCGTCTCCCAACCCACTTCATTTGTCCTCCCACTATTCTGGTGTGATCTTCGGTCAATGTTCTTTTCCACAAATCCGTCCACTGTTTTTTCTGGGGATCCAAACAGCGTTTGAAGATGGTTTCTGTTTCGTATAAACCAAAGGGTATCATGTCATTTGTGGTTCGAAATAAATGAAAAACCAAAGTTGTCTGGGTCATTTTGGAACACCCTGTGTGTCCATGACTGTTGAATGTCTGAGGGAACAACGTTAGATATTTGAGGACTTTCCGTTTGTTCGCTTGGTCTGTTTCGGGTTTTGCAGGGGTAAGGTGAGATTATTGTTGATTTCTGTCCTTTTTAAATACACAACTTCAAAACAAATGTCCTCACCTGGTCACTTTTAGTTGTTTAGTTGTGTCCATGGTTCCTCATGGTCGTGTGCCGGTGAGAGGAACAATCGGCAAAGGCGGGTCACGCTTTTCAAATTGCAAAGTACCACACGCCAGATGTCGCTCGGCATGAACCAATCAGATTGGGAGGTTGTCACAAAGCACGACTCTTGATTGGCTTTGGCTTCCCACTGCAAAGGTAACATGGTACGTTGGACAGAGACCCTTTCTTGGAACATCAAACTCGGTTGGCAGTCGTGTCCGTTGTTTAGCGGCTCACGAGACTCAGTCATCAATTGTCCGGTCGTGTGGCCTCAACCCTGTCAACCAGAATGGGACTTGAACTTCGGTTCAGGACCAAGGCCGATGACAACCACAACAATATTAAATGACATAGACTTTGGGATGTAATGTGGGGACTTTTATTGTCATGAAAATTAGAATGGCACTCGGTGGAGTGCATCCCTCTGTCAGGTAAAATAGTTTACATTTTGTATTCCACCGATTTTGAATCCTTCATCTGGATCCGGTCCTCCAAAATGTAATAGTCTTCTTCTTTCACCGATCCCACTCATCCCCCAAAGTTCGTCCAAGTCCGTCCGGAAATTTTTGAGATATCATGCGATATATCGGTTTAGATCGATCAGTCAACGATGAAAAATCACTGAGAATTCAAAAATTGTCGGATTCGGATCTTCACCGAAAATGTAATCGCTTCATTCAAATTCGTCCACAACCTTCTGGGACATCCTGTTCACAGGCAAACAAACAGCCAAACAGACAGATCGGGGTGAACACATCACCTCGCCTACCTTTGGTGGCAGAGGTAACAATTATATTTGGAAACCTTCCTGATGGTTTATCAGCGAATCAAATGGTTGGTAAGCGATGAAAGCATGGAAAATGTGGGCAGAACATTGCAGAAACTTGCTCCTGATATCCTTCGCTGATTGGAAGGCCAACTTCGGGTCCAAGTATCATTGTGGTTCAAACGCCATCTTGGTATCAAGGTATACTGGTGAGTCAGCATGAACTCATTTCCACAATTGGCGATTAAAGCCAAATGGATCAATCGGGAAAGTGTTTTGATTGTGAAGTTTTGTCAAACTTGATTTCAATGGATGTGGTATGAAATGAGGTTTTGAAATGAAAATGTATCAAGTTATTATTTTTCATTTACATTCTTTGATTGAAACAGTAATAGACTTGCACTCATTCGACATTGTTAATCCTGCAGGAAACCGTCTTCTTCGAGAGATTGTTCTCAGTCCCTTTCAAGAGACAAAATGGAACAAAGACTGTTCAGGAGATTCTCCAGCATACACCTTTCCACCAAAGGTCCTGAATGAAGACAAAGCTTGAGTTCATGTTTTACTTTTCCCTGAAAGCTCGTTACAATAATTTCCTTTCTGCTTGGTTGATGGACATTCAATATTCTGCATTTGTTTTTAATAAAACTTTTGATGTCAGGTCAACCCCTGTAAAAAATAAAATAAATAAAATCTCTTATCATAAATGTCAATGTCTGTATGTGTCCGTCTGTGCGTCTCCTCCATCACTCCAAAATCATGAAACTGAGCAGCCACAAACTTCGCATGCATACTGAAGGCGCTCCAAGGTGGTGTATGAATGAAAACTGGGTGTTTGGGTTCATTTAAACACTCCTTGTGAAGATAATTTAGGGGGTGCTGATCAGGAAAAACCAAAATGAGTCTTACCAAGATGGCGGCATGCCATCTTGTTCAGCCCTCTGTCAGCTCACCAGAGCTCAGTCTGAAGCCACTATTTTTGTTTGGCCTCCTCAACAATTCCTTGACTTAAAACAGGCCACAACGGTTTCTCAACGATAAAGTTTATTTTTTTATTTATTTATGTTTTTATTTATTTGTTTCCACTTTCCCAACTTCTCTCATTGATTGCCTGATCATCACACCTACGAATCACTGGAGACATTGCAATGCTTGTGGACGCCAGCATTCATGGCATTATTTAATTTCTACACATTCCATAACCTCGAGAATCTCTTCATCTCAGCCGAATTTCAAAATTTAAACTTCTTTGTTGACGTTCGGAGTAGTTCAGACTGATAAAAAGTGTTAACATGTCCAATTTGGACATCACTTGACATTCCGGTCATCAACGGTTGCATGGTGTTTATATAACCGATCGGCAATCCCTTGCCAAGCCATTCCTTATCAACCACACTCATGGAGTCCTTCCTTGAGTGCTTAAGCCATTTGGTGAGTGCTCTTCAAGACTCGCACTGTCACTGAATATATCGATCGACTTAAACAAAATTCAGCATCATGCGATATATCGTGCGGTGAGTGGTGTGGTGGTTCGCTCAATGAAAATGTGCAATCTTATTTTACACCACGATTCCCCTTTTTTGTGATCTTCTTTCATTGCACGAGAAGTCACTTTGGCAAAGACATTTACTTGTCGAAAATTTCATGTTTTGTTTTTAAAAGTTTCTTCAACCGTTTTGTTGGAATGCTTGCTTGAGTGGAGTGCTCTGAACATCTTCGAAGTTAGGAAGGTAAAATATATGAGACGATTACAATGAGTAAAAAATGTTTTCTGTTGTTGCAATAACAAAGCAATGAATTGGCACATCAGGGCAGGATAGCCGAGACGTATGCAGGCTCGCTCTCACTCTGGCAAGCTGTTTAGCCTGGGTTTGAATCCTGACCCAGCTATAAACCGTCATCCAGGAGTTTCACAGGCAGGGTGATTCATCAACGTGTGTGCCTCTTTCAGATGGACATTCAATTGGATGTCACATCTGCCAGAATACGTCCTCTCCCATCCCCCTCCTCTCTCATTTCTCTCTCTCTCGCCCCCCTGCTGCCCAATAATATGTTGTGTGCATTGTCACGGTGGCTCCTTGCTTCGAGTCGTGAGTACCTGTCCTCTGCCGTGCTGGTTTGTGTTTCCACATTCCCTATTTCGTCCCCCTGTGTTTGTGTTTGTGCTTGTGAACTTCTCCCCATCTTTCCCTTTTGTGTGTGTGCGTGTATGTGTGTGTTTGTGAGGCGGGGGTGGGTGAAAGAACGAGCCAGAGAGAGAGCCCATGGCCTAAAATCGTAAGCCGATGACCTGGTATGGCCGCCGGGGGAGGTTTTTTTCTCTCTCACTGCGACCATGTCCTTTACCTTTTTCGACTTTTAATCGATTGATATCTTGGTGTTTGTGAAACGCGTTACTCTCTCGGTCAAGTTTACTGACTTGTTTTCCTGAGTTAGCATGGAGGGTGAATGTTTCCACATTGAGACGTTTGAGTCATTAACTCGTAAACACGATGTAAAGTGCGTCCCTCCCAGCTTGGTGGAACTGAACGATGTATTTTCCACCATTGGTAACATCGTTGGATCACATAACATTTTTGCTGCTTCTCGCGTGAATACGAAGTTCGAAGTTCGTCATGTTTATGTCGGAGGAACACATGGTGGCAACGGTAGTTGCGCATGACCTGTTCATCGAACCGAACACTTACCTTTCTGTGTTCACTTTGTCGGCCCCAATAATTTAAATGTATATTAGTAATATTCCACCATTCATGAAGAACCAGGACTTGTGTAACCAGTTAATCTAGTTCTGTAATGTTGTGTCGAGGATCTCAAGGCACTGATGGGATTGACCTTGACGTTATAAATCCCCCCTCCCCCACCCCCAACAAAGGAGGAAGGGAAAGTGGTTGAATCCTTCTTGTAAATTATTATTTTTGTATACCTTGTCGATGCTCGTATGAGAGCTAACACACAACGCACAGCAAGGGGGGCATGAGACAAGAGGGGCGGGAGTGCGAAGGACAAAACAGTGGGGGACAGAGACACAAGGGGATCTGTGGAAGGGAGAGGGATGGGGTGAGGAACATGGGGTATACAAGATGGACATCACAGGGACTGTCAGGAAGGATAGCAGGAATTTGAAGGAGGTGGGTTTGGGGTGGATTAACGGGGGTAGAAAAGATTGAGGATTTGGATTGGGGACGATAAAAGGTGCTGGGGAACAGCTGTTTTGAAGGCCTGGAGGGAAGAATGGGATTGAACAGAGTGAGGGAGTTTATTCCAAAGGTGTGGAAAAAGAGGAATGAAAGAGTGAAGGTGAGCAGTGATTCGCGAGTTTGGTAGTTTTAGCAGAAGGGGGTTGTTGGCAGACCTTGAGCGCCCTGCTGAAATATTTTTGGGACAGATCGCAGACAGAGCATGGGGGGGGGGGCGAGACCAGAGAGGAAACGGTAGAAGACAGAAAGACCAACAACCTGCCTGCAGTGAGAGATTGAGAGGCCTTAAGACTTAGCCTCATCGCGGGCGATGCCAATTATCTGAAATGCCTTGGTTTCTGCAGCGTGAAGCCGAGAAAGGTGGAAGTCAGGAGCACCAGCGGAGAGCAGGACTGCATCAGGCTGGTGACAAAAGCTTTGTATGTGGTCAGGAGCTCAGGTGGGCCGAGGAAGGACTTTGCACGACGAAGGATTCCGTTTGGAGGCCAGCTTGGAAATGTGGCTTTCTCAGGAAAGATCGTGGCAGATAGTGAGACTCAGAACCTTGAAAGAAATGACTTCTTCTGGAGGATTATTGATAAAATGGATGGGGGTGTTTTCCAAATGGTCCTTTCGGAAAGGCATCGTGAGAGTGTGAGATTTGTCCGGATTGAAAGACATGTTCCACGTGTTGGACCAGTTTGTGATTTTACCCAGATCTGCCGTGAGCTGAGAAGCTGCTCCTTGCCATTCTGAGGGATAACAGATTGTACGGCAGAGGGTGGAGTCACCAGCAAAGGCAGAAAGAGGATTTTCCAGAGAGTCGGAAAGATCAATGATGAAAACCAGAGAAGGAACAGAGCCCAGAACGCTGCCTTGAGGAACTCCAGCCGAGAGAGGGAGAGGGGATGAAAGAACTCCATTTAGGGCCACACGTTGACTGTGACAGGAGAGGAAGTCTGCAAGCCATGAGTGGAGATGGTCTTGGATACCATAGGAAGAGAGTTTGGTGAGCAGGGCACGGTGCCACTCCATGTCAAAAGCACGTGATATGTCTTGGGATGTGACTGATTTCATGTCCAGCATTGAGGACCTCCATCCATTGTTGGGAGAGCAGAAGCAGCATATCCAGGGTTGAGTGACCTGGTCTGAATCCAAATTTATGATCGGAAATCAAGCCATTGGAGAAGAGGAAGCATTTAATGCCTGTAGTGATGATTGATTCCATAACCTTGCTGATCATTGGGAGAAGGCCGATTGGTCTGTCGTTGCAGGGATCTGTTTTTGCACCTTTTATGCAGGGCAGTAATGTTTGCTGATTTCCAAGCAGATGGCAGTTGCCCTTGAGCAAATGAGAGGGTGAATAGAACAGAGAGAGGGTGAGCAAGAGCAGAGGAGTAGGTTTTAAGGACACGTGGGCTGAATCCGTCTGGACCGGTTGCAGAATCTGAGTCGAGGTTTGACAGCAAGTTCTCCACCTTGTCAGGAGCAAACGACACAGAGTCCAGGGACAGTTGGGTGCGACTGGGTCAGGTGGGTACAGAATGAGATGGGTTTGGACACAAGATTTCGATGCAAACACCGAGTTTTGGCATTTCGCCTTTTCACGTGCGGTATCAGCAGTGTGGCCATTTGACGTCAGGGAGGGGGACCATACACCAGAAACAGATTTGATTAGACGCCAGGAGGAGTTGGAGAAGGGAGAGAGGTTTCAGAGTTCAGACTTGAGCTGAGAAAGATGTTGTTTTCTGGCTCTCCTGAGAGTAGAAACACACTTCTTCTGAGCTTTCTGGAAGGATCTGAGATTACCCTCAGTTGGGTTTGCTTTCCATGAGGCAAAGGTAAGTTGTTTCAGGACAACTGCCTCGCCGCCAGCTTCAGTGAACCAAGGGCGGGAGGAAGGGTAGAACAGCTGACGACGACAGGGGATAAATCTGTGCATGAGGCAGAGCAAGTTTCTTTGAAAGAATTCCCAGGATGAGTTGATGTTGGAGAAAGTAGTGATGGGAGACCAGTCTATAAGTTTGATGGCTGCTTGGAGACCCTTCCAGTCTCTTGACGGTAGGGTCTTGCTTGAGTGACATGCCACACTTGACGACGGTGAGATGGTTCTCTGATAATTGCCAGAGAGATGTCCGCTTTGACAAGCACGTGGTCAGAAGAACCGATTGGAGCGGAGGAACAACAGATATTTTCAGGGAAATTTGTCAAAATCAGATCCAGAAGACATAGAGTATCATTGGTGGAGATCCGGGTCGGGAAGTTGACCGATTGAGTCAGTCCTAATGAGTCGCAGAAAGCTTTTGCTGAAGTTCCATGACAGGTGCGAGAGGTACCCTCACCTCACCAATTGGCATGATGACAATTGAAGTCGCCACATCAGAGGAAGAGAGAGTTTGGATGAGAAGATCGAAGTTGGTCCATGTTTTCGGATCGTGAGGTGTAAATGGAGTCATCAGTGTTTGGGGGATGGTTCAGTACACATATAAACATGAGGTGGGAGTGGAGGGGAAGCCGCAGCCAGAGGTATTCCTGGGGGTGTGGGGAGTGAGGGCAGTGCATGGAGAGTGAGCAATGGAGTCTTTGAAGAGAGCTGCATCTCCACCAGGACGAGGCTGAGGTCTGTCATCCCGGAGGAGGGAGTAACCAGGGAGAGATACTTGGGAGTCAGAGACGTCTTGAGGGAGGAAAGTTTCTGTTGGGCAAATTATGTCTGGTTTGTCAGTGGCAACCTGTGTGGAAAGATCTGAAAGGTTTATGTGAATGCCCTGGATATTTCAGGTCAACAGTGTTCATGAAGAGTGAGGAGGCTTTGGGTGCAGGAGAGGGTGGGACAAGGGAGGGGGTGGAGAGGTTCGGAGAGTTGTTGAGAGAGGGTCGGGGATTGCAGAATAGCTTGGGGTGGGGGCCGGATGAGGAGGAGAAAAAGCTCTGTGGTGCTGAGGGAGAGAGGGGGGCAAGAGAGGGGAAAAAGGCAGTTGAGGATTTGAGGGAGGTGGAGTGATGAGATGGAGATGAGAGGGCAGGGGAGTCAGGTAGCTTTGTGGATGAGAGGGTCGGGGGGGAAACTTTGAGAGGGTGAGTAAGGGAGGTGAATGGTGGGAGAAGGGTGAGTGGGAAGCTTGGAGGGAGAAGTGTGTGATGGTTGCTTTGAGAAGGAGGAGTGAGAGTGGTGAGAGGGGTGAGAGGGGTGAGAGGGGTGAGAGGGGTGAGAGGGGTGAGAGGGGTGAGGGGGGTGAGAGGGGTGAGAGGGGTGAGAGGGGTGAGGGGGGTGAGTTGGCACTGAAGTTGGAAAAAAAGAATGGTTGATGGAAAGTGAACCCTCATGGGAAACTCTGGTTTATTTTTTAGTTGAGAAATGTGATTAAAGACATTTCTTCATTGATGTAATAAAGAGGAATCAAGAGAATGAAGAGAAGAAACGATGTAACAGTTGGATTTTTTTCGTCAAGGAGTGAAGGAAAGGTCGAGTTGAGAGTTGTTTGGTGAAATAGAAGAAGAGGAGTGAATTGTGATCCAGCAATGAGAACAAGTGTGGAAGAGGAAGATTTATCATTATAAGAGATCGTTATTATGATTATTATTATTATTATTATTATTGTTATTATTATTATTGTTATTATTGTTTGAGAGAGTTTTCATCAGATTCGATCATGGAAAGGATGCAGAAAAAATCATGAGGTGAATTTGGATCGGTAAACGAAGGGGGTGGAAACAGATCACGTGGTTCCGGGAGAATCACGTGACTGTGGGAGGTGTATAATTTAAAGTGAATGTATTTATTTAAATAAGGATTGTGTAACATTCGGAAAAGGGAAGGTTGAAGTAAAATCCTGGAGGTGTTTGGTGAATTTGGAAATGTGAGCACAGAGTGAAGCTCCTGGGTCGATGAAACGTGTCAGGAAGAGGGTGGAGAGTATTGTGTCGTGTAGAAGATGCTTCGCAGGCAGACACGAGTGGAAGGACAGTCGAGCCGAGCCGTGTTGCACAAGTGCGGAAGCACGGGCGTACGTTGCCCACCACCGTCCTTTTATTACGTACTCAGCACACTTCTAAGCCAGACGACTCCAGCATTACAACGGCGCCTCAGACGGCGCGCACCCCTTATATCCCTTGCGGACCCGACGACCATGACGACCCCTCCTCCCATCATCATGCCCCGCCCTGCATGCCCGCAGGCTCCACCACAGAGAGAGAGTCACGTGGTTACAGGAGGTGTATAGATAGAAACGTTTTGAGGAAAATTATTAATTTTGAAGAACAGGTAAGATTCGGGAATGGAGGATTGTAGGAAGAAATCCTGAATGTAATTGTGAGAGTGGATCAGTTCAAGTGGAATAAAGATGTTGTGCCGGCGGAAGGAAGAGGAAGAAGAAGAAGAGGTATGATGAAGAGGAAGATCCTTCCCTCCTCCATCCCCTGTCCCGTCCAGTGCGGACGACATGGAGATGTCTGTGACTGATTCCAGGAAAAAGGTCAAGAACGGACAAACGTTGATACATTTGATGTTAACGATCAGAATAAGGTTCAGATGGTGTGAGGATCACGTGACCTCCAAGGTCCGTCCCACGTGGGAATCCCCTTGGTGGTCCCGGAGTTTTGTTCCTCTGTGGAAGCTTCGTTTTCTCCACTTGCCGAGTCCGAGCGGGACAGAACCTGGTGAAGTGTGTTTTTTAGTGTTTGATGTTCTCAAGAGGATGAAGGGGGAAACGACACAACCTTGGTGTGTCACGGAAATGTAATTACATTCCAGGACGATCCGTTCAGGTAAACACAGGTAAACATGAAACATTCCTTCCCGAATCTACACGATTTCATCCAAACTACAAGGACTATGATTCATGAACCTTATCAGGTTAACATGTCAGATCACCAATTCCAAAGGTTAAGGAAACGTGTTACTCGGGCTGGTAAAGAGGTTCAAGGATAACTAACAGGATGGAGATGAAAGTAACATCCCGAACATCAATGGAGGCCACAGGTGTGTGCGTCGTCTCCAGGTGTTTCAGCTCTTTCGAAATGAAAAAATTGATGTGTTCATGTTACAGGAGACGCATGAAAATCAGTCTTCTGAGGATGAGTGGAGTAGAATGTACAAAGGTTGTGTCTCTGTCTCTGTCTCTGTCTCTGTCTCTGTCTCTGTCTCTGTCTCTGTCTCTCTCTGTCTCTCTCTCTCTCTCTGTCTCTCTCTCTCTCTCTGTCTCTCTCTCTCTGTCTCTCTCTCTCTCTCTCTGTCTCTCTGTCTCTGTCTCTCTCTCACTCTCTGTCTCTGTCTCTGTCTCTCTCTCTCTGTCTCTCTCTCTCTGTGTGTCTCTCTCTCTCTCTCTCTCTCTCTCTCTCTCTCTCTCTCTCTCTCTCTCTCTCTCTCTGTGTCTCTCTCTCTCTCTCTCTCTCTCTCTCTCTCTCTCTCTCTCTCTCTCTCTCTCTCTGTCTGTCTGTCTCTCTCTCTCTCTCTCTCTGTCTCTCTCTCTCTCTGTCTCTCTCTCTCTCTCTCTCTGTCTCTCTCTGTCTCTCTCTCTCTCTGTCTCTCTCTCTCTGTCTCTCTGTCTCTCTCTCTCTCTCTCTCTCTGTCTCTCTCCCTGTCTCTCTGTCTCTCTCTCTGTCTCTCTCTGTCTCTCTCTCTGTCTCTCTCTGTCTCTCTCTCTCTCTGTCTCTCTCTCTGTCTCTCTCTCTGTCTCTCTCTGTCTCTCTCTGTCTCTCTCTGTCTCTCTGTCTCTCTGTCTCTCTGTCTCTCTGTCTCTCTGTCTCTCTCTCTCTCTCTTATCTGGTGTGCTTGTTGAGGCCAAGGCTGGTGTGGCAATAGTGTAACATCCTGGACTCCAGTTTTCGGAGAAAACTTGTAAGGAAATTTGTAAAAGTTACTTACTGTGTGTGCAATTTGTCAGTGGTAACCAAAAGATTTGCCTGACTAATGTGTACTGTCCCAGTGCTAACTCTGAAAGAGGTGCCTTTCTGTACAAGTTAACAGAGTTTGTAATCACCATTGATTTGACCATGTTGTGTCTGGGGATGACCACAACTTCACCCTCAACCCACAACTTGGTAGAAACACTTGTGAGCTTCATCCACCCAGCACAAGACGTTTGGCACAGCGAGTTAAAAGTTTAAACTGGTGGATGTGTGACGGGTACAAAACCATAACATCTATCAGTGTACCCGGGTTTGTGTGTAAAGAAATGTTCTAACGATGGCTCGCCGAGACAGATTTTATGTTAATCATGAAATCTCTTCGACGGTTCGTTGTTGTCCTCCCAGAGTGATATGAAGCACGAACTGCAGGATTATTATTCTAAATTATTTGCAATAAGAACTGTGAATGAGGAGAACAGGAATGTAATGTTTGAACTGCTGGGGCGTTCCATGTCAGGTGTACACATTTTTCAGCGAAATTTTGACTCATCGTCTCAGATTTCACTCTTTTTTTTGTGCAAGTGTTTGTATCCACGGTAAAACATTATGTGTCAATTTTCAGACCTGGGGGCCCATAGGGGCCCATTTTCGCCCCCCCCAAATTTGGGTGCCCCAGTTGACCCACAATCTTCCAGTGGCCATATCACAGGTTGTAATGGTCTGATTTGGATGATCTTGGTATCAAAATGCTCGTAAAAGCGAGATCTTTCGAATCATGTGAAGTAAAATCACTCCGAAACAGTAATTCAAAAAGTTATAGTTTGGGGTGCCCTTTGACCTTGGGCCCCCGCCCCCCAGCCAAACCGATGATCCTGATTTTTTTCGTGTGTGAAGAAATCTTCTAAAGGGGCTGTCACACCTTGACGTTTTAGCCAGCGTTTGGCAACGTATCAAAATGTTTATAAAACGCTGGTGTCCACTGAACTATTGATGTTTTTTTTAAGTTTTTGGCGTATTCATAACGAGTTAGACGTATACATAACGTATCGTAACGTACACAGAACGTTTCGATAACATACCAACGAATGCTTAGCATGTTGTCAGCGTTCACAACGTATGCCCAACGACAGTCTAACGTATGCATAGCGCGCTGCAGCGTATCGCCGACGATCACATGGCGTAGCCTATTAAAAGGCTGCCGCTCGACGATTCAAATCATAACCGCACCAGACATCGAAGTGTCAAGGCCCTGTCACACCTTGACGTTTTAGCCAGCGTTTGCCGACGTATGAAAAATTTGCCGAATACGCTGGCACACGTCAAATACGTTATGGGTAAGTTTTGTATACGTTAAGAGCACGCTGGCATACGTCGTGGTACGCCGAGCACGTCGACAGATTTTAAGTATGCTCAAAATTTTTCCACGTATGACTCACACTTTCCGCATACGCTGGCCATAAGTTGTAGGCATGTTATGCGATCGTTGACACACGTCAACACACGTTACTTGAAAGTTACTCATAAGTCGAAACACGTTGAGGTAATGTTTAGCGTACCCGAAACACGGGTAAACATGGAGCAGGCTTATCTCTTGAGCTCGGACATTGTGGGTGATCGGTGGTTCACTGACGAGGTTTTGAGCTTCTTCTTGTGATGTAATCTGGTTTTTTAAAAGTGTCAAGTCCTCACTCATGTTTGTGCACATGTGTATCATTCTGTGGTGTATTTGACATGAACATACATCCTTGCTTGTATTGCGGTGGTTGAATTTATTTTTGCTGTGAAAAGTTTTTTGTTTGGATTTGTTTTTGTGGAGTGTGCTTATCTCAGTCGATGTCTCTCATGCTGTCAGGTTCTCATCATCCTGATATGGGAGAGAGGAGGGGAGGATGGCTCATCCTGATGGCTTAAGGACCATATCTCAACAGCTGCATGTGTATTTGGCTTCACAGTTCTGTTTATTTCTGACTTTTATTTCATAAATTACACATATTTACCTTGCAATCCACAGCAAACTTTACGACAGATTACAGCAGAGAATATTCCGACAGAGTTTCGCAGTCTGCCCATGCGGAAATGTCGAGAAACGGCTTGTGGTGCTTTCTGGTTGTTTTGGGTTTTATCTTACACCGCGTGGCGGAAGGGGGATATTATTGTCACCCGTGTCGTCCGTCCGGCTGTCCGTCCGTCCGTCCGGGCGTCAACATTTATAGCTGTGAGTGCGATAACTCGTAAACTGTTCGCCATTTCGATTTAAATTTGGGTCAGACATGCACCACCTGAAAAGGAAGAACCCTATTGATTTTGGGCGTGGCCGGTTCCAAGATGGCCGACTGGGGCGGCCATCTTGAAAAAAATGTTTTTTGTCATAAATGGAAAACCGCTTATCTGATTTCAATTATTTTTGGTTGTTACGTTCCTCACCCCTGGGGAACTTTATCGAGATGATGACCAAATGGTGTCTTGTTTCCAATTCACCTCCCTCATTATCTGGAATATGTATGACCTTTTACATTCAATGGCGGGGATTCCCCATCTCTGATGGTATATTTTGTTTTTGTTTTTATTTGGTCATCTCCTCGAGCATGACCTCATAATTTGGGTGTCGATGTCCGTCCGTCTGTCCGTTCACAATGAAGCTGAAGCGGGAGATCTGGTCATTAGTGATCCTGATAGAGGTCGATGAGACGTACACGATGGTATGACTTTCAAGGTCAAGGTCACCGAGGCCTTTGAAGTTGCGAAAATGACGATTTTCAAATTTTATCTCCTCCGCCATTTCTCAAGCGATCTTGAATTTGCTTGTGGCATATGAATCTATGGGACAATATCTAAATTTGGTCGGGACGGATTTTCGAATTTCGCTTTCGTTTTCACGTCACGTGACTTCAAAGTTTGCAAAAACTGCCCTACCTTCAGGAGGCTACATATTCATATCACTACTGGGCAAGGTAAAAGTTAGTGAATGGTGTCATTGCATAGCAGCTGACCTTGTATATTTATACATTTTCCACCGAAGGCTCCAAAAGTTTCAAAACCCGAAATGTCAACGTCGGCATTTATTTTCAAAATATAATTCCGTGCGTGCGCGCCAAAATGCCGAGTCATCTTTAACCAAACTGCGCAGTCGAGATGCGCAGTAGTCTTCGGTCATAACTGAACATTGAGAACTTGTGGTATGATAGAGATGACCGTCACCCCCACACGGGGGTAATTTTTTTTGTTTTGGTTTGTATGTACAATACCCTCGAGACAATGTCACTTCCTTACATTCGAATCATTGTGATTGTCTGTCTGAAGAAAGAACAAGTACAATTTGGTATTTTAGTGATGTCCTGGATCAGTCTTGTTGGTTCTGAAAACACTCGAAAATATAAGGTTTGGCTTTGAAAGGCTTTTGATTTCACTCTCTTGTAGCTTTTCAGAGTTCATCATTTTGTGTACATTTGATGGGGCAGACATTCTTCTTTCTGTGTCATCCCTCCTTACGGAATCTGACAATACTCTGATTTGAGGAAAGCTCATAACATTCCAGGGATGGCGCACTCACAAAAGTCAAAGAACCTTCAAGGTTTTTATTTCATTTTTCTCCATTGTTCTGGTGCTCTTGTATCGTTGACTGATCGGGTGGCCTTCATCTATTTTTTTTTGCGTCTCTCCTCTGGTTTAGCTGATTGTGTTCTCTCGACCCTCCGACCCTCCCCAGCTCCTCCATGATTTACGTGTTTTTCCAACTGAAACTCCCAAAATAGTGGGGCAACGTAGCATAACAATTGTGCATTTTGTGAGGAAAGCACCAAATTTGGCACACTAGTTGCCTATCATATTGTTGCAGTTGTGGAAATTAACAAACCACCATTCAGGTTCCGTAGGTGAGATATCTCTGTAAGTACCTGTGTCGTTCGCCCCAAACCCGTTGTTTAGAGGGAATAAATGTGATTCATTCGGGCTGCGACGCTTTGAGATAGCCGTTTTTTCTGTTCTATCTTTATTTTGAACCAACCACGCTCCAACCATCACACAACAACAACAACGCCAACAGCCACGATCTTTACCTTCACAACTCGCTCCCGCAAACATCGCATCACCGCCATTCCGAACGGCACCATGGCCATAAACCACCACCATAAATGCTCCACCACCTTCACCTCTCTCCTTCTGCGGCCATTCCCGCACCACCTGTGAGCACCGAGCGTCGGGCTATCCTGGGCTCGTACAAGATACGCGCCGAGCCACGAGTGCAAAATGCGGCCTTTCCGAGGAGAATTCGGATCAGGAATGCTACACGCCCACTTCTGATCCGTCCAATCAGCAAGCGCGGGGCGGTTTGGCCCCGCCTCCAGGCACGTCTGTGTGGAATCGAGATATGCAAATTCTAGGATCAGGGGAGATTCACGCCCCTTTTTCTCCATCCAATGGGCGAGCGTGGCTCCACCCCCGAGCTCGTTCTGATCCGGAAATATGCATATGGGTTCTCCTGTCGGCCTATAAAGCGTCGAGCGCAAGGTGAATCTGGGCAGAGTCAGTTTTGGAACAGCGGAGAGTGGCAGAAAGGCAGAGTCAGTTTGGAAGAGCGGAGAGTGGCAGAAAAGCGAAGAGTTTTGGGGCAGAGAGAAAGAACAGTTGTTGCAGAGAGTCAGTTTGGAAGAGCGGAGTGGAGTCGGGAGGCGAGGGCGTCCCGGTGGTTTTCGGCAGTCGGCTGAGGCGAATTAGGGGAAGAGTCCGAGGAGCTCGGGTCTGAGGCAAGGAAGACGGCGGTCGGCGACGAGGTCGCAGTGGAATCGCTCGTCACGGGACCCAAGCAAGCCAGCTATACTCTTTCCCCAGAGCATCAACAATTCCCCCCCCCCTTTTTCCCCCGCGCTGAGATAGTGCGAAAAGGGGGCCCCGTTCCCACCCCACTCCAAGCAGTGCCAACGAAACCCGCGAAGGAGCACGAAGTCGGGGCACCGCTGCGCTGCCACATTTGTGGCTCATCACAAAGACGCGGGTTGGACCCACCCGGTCTCGCGGACCTGACCGCTCTTTCAGGTCCCGCGCAAATATTGGCCCACAGGCCCCGTCTGCCCCCTTGTCTTTGAGGGTGGCCTTTTCTTTTGCTTTTGAGTAAATGTGTGTCGGCGCCGTCTGTGAAGTAAAACTGTTAAGTGTTGCCGTGTGTCGGTCTTATTCGGTAGTATCTCTGCGTCATTGTTTCTTTTGTTACATTTGCTTTTTGTGCATAATTGTTTTAATTGCTATATGTGTGCTCTCTGTGTGTCGTGTAAATAAAGTGCTTGCATGTTGAATTGTTCCCCGTTTCGCTGCGTCCTTTCCTTCGTTTGAATCTCTATCTTGCTTCACGTAAAGGGTTGGTAGTGGGCTTAATACGCCCGATAATTAATCGGAACCGTCGAGGCCGACGATAACACCGCTCGGTTATCCCGATAGCACAGAACGGATCGCTTAAGCGGCCCGTGTCCGGAGTCGACCTGCGGCGAGGTGCGATCGCCCGGTCTACCAGCCGCGTGGGTACTGAGGTAGGTCGAGTTTGGCGAACAACCCTATCCCACGCGGGTGGCCGATTGGCACGATCGTGGTGAGGCCGAAAGACCCACCCGTGACTAGCTCCCGGCGTTAGTCCGAGAGGGTCACGACAGAATTGTCCGTCCGGTGGGCGACGTGCCGCGATTAGAGTCACGTGGCCGTTCGCGCGCCGGCGGGCGCGAATTCGCAACAATATTGTGAACAGATTTGGATATTGGACCATCTCAAATTTTTGATGGCAGTGGAAAATGGCTGCCACAGCTATCAGCGGCTGAATTTGAGATGGCCCAATATCCAAATCTATTCATAATATGATTGGCTACGAGTCTGCCAAATTTGGTGCTTTCCTCACAAAATGCATAATTGTTATGCTATATTTAGCGAAGTTGCCCCACTAAAATTCAGGCTCACTTCGCACTTCCACTCTTTAGTTCCTCTTTTCTCCCGTCTGTAGAATTACCTTCCGGAAGAGGTTCATTGCTTTCTTCTATTATGATTTCATGTCATCCCCCTTCCTTTCACCCATGATCTTTTCTGTCCCCATTAACCTTCCCGAACACAACCGTTTTTCTTGCACGTTAGCTTTTCCTCCAGTCTTCTCTCTCCTCTTTTTAGGTCATCTCTTGGAGCATGACCGAACAATATTGCTGTTGAGAGGAGAGGTGACGATCCGTCCATCCGTCCTTCCACAATGAAGTTGAAGTGGGAGATCTGGTCATTAGTGATCCTGATAGAGGTCGATGAGACATACACGATGGTATGACTTTCAAGGTCACCGAAGGTCAAGGTCAAGGTCGCGAGGCCTTTGAAGTTGTGAAAATGACGATTTTCAAATTCTATCTCCTCCGCCATTTCTTAAGCGATCTTGAATTTGATTGCAGCATATGAATCTATGGGACAATATCTAAATTTTGATCAGGCCGGATTTTCGATATTCGCTTTGGTTTTCGTGTCACGTGACTTCAAAGTTGGCAAAAAATGCGAAAATGACGATTTTCAAAATCTATCTCCGCCTACATTTCTTAAGCGATCTTGAATTTGATTGTACCATCTAAATCTATCAGACAATATCGAAATTTGTTCGGGCCGGATTTTCGATATTCGCTTTCGTTTTCGTGTCACGTGACTTCAAAGTTTGCAAAAACTGCCCTACCTTCAGGAGGCTATATATTTTCTCGCGGAGATGACCGTCACTCTCGCACGGGGGTAATTTTTATGTTCATTCATTCCTTTACTTGTTGTCTAACTGTGTGTGTCACCACTGTCCGCTTGTTGGCCGATCCCCCTCGCTCTTCCAAGGGCCTCAATCTTGAATTTAAAGTTTATTCTCCATTTTAAACTCTCTGATCACTGATAAACACAACTTCATGGAAGACTTGCCTGACTGACTAAATTGTGCAGATCGTGTTCTGTGGATTTTAATTGCTTTTATCTTATTCTTTGGAAGGAAAATAAACCAACGATGGAGGGAAACTAATGATGGAGACACCTCCGTTCCACAGGACATGTGCTTATCTTGATTGCCATCTCGGTTTTACCCAGAATGCTTTGACCAGCAGTGGTTATTTCATACTTTTCTCAGGTTGGCCAATAATATTGAAGTTTCATGAGCCTGCGCTAACAAAGTGAAAAACGGGGTTAATTGATTCGTCCTGTCTGTGCGTGTCTGCATTTTTAATTCCATTTTCTGTGTAATCGCTTGTCAGATTGAGACGAAATTTTCACCCAAGGTGCAACTTCTCATGTCAATGTTATAATGATAATTCTGACGTCATCGGTCACGTGGTTCGGCAGCCATTTTTTTAAAATATAAAGCCTTTCATATATTTCAAACGGCTTAACAGATCAAAGAGAAACTTTACAGGTATGACCTCTTGTCCATTAGGAACAAAAAGTTCTCCACCTATGATGTCATAGGTCACATGGTTTGGCCACTACATTTGATTTACCATCAAACATTTAAAGTCGTCTTCCCCAGAACAGCTGTGTCAGTCTGGGAAACTTCACACAAACTGCATCTCTGACCTAAAACTTTTAAAAACCACAGTTTGCCATGGATGCTCGCTTTCCATCAACCATTCTTTTTTTCCAACTTCAGTGCCAACTCACCCCCCTCACCCCTCACTCTCACTCTCAAAGCAACCATCCCACTCTTCTCCCTCCAAGCCTTCCTCTCACCTCTCTCAAAAATTCCCCCCTCACCTTTGTCCCACCTTTCATCCCCTCGCTCTTCCTTCTCTAAGTTGCCCCCCTCTCATCCACCAACCTGCCTCCGTCCACTGCCCTCTCACCTCCATCTCTTCACTCCACCTCCTCAAATCCTCAACTGCCTTCTTCCTTGTCTCTTGTCCCCCCTCTCCCCCAGCACCACAGAGCCTTTTCTCCTCCTCATTCGGCCCCTCCCCTCCATATTCTGCAATACCCCACACTCTTTCAGCAACCCTCCTTCCCTCCCGCCCTCTTCCCTTGTCCTACCCTCCCCCTCCCCCTCCACCTCCTGCACCCAAAGCCTCCTCCCCTACCTCTTCATTAAAAGTGTGGACCTCAAATATCCGGGGCCTTCGCTCCAACCTTTCAGATCTTTCCATACAGGTTGCCACTGACAAACCAGACATTATCTGCCTAACAGAAACTTTCCTCTCCCAAGACGTGTCTGACTCCCAAGTATCTCTCCCTGGTTACTCCCTCTTACGGTATGACAGACCTGAGCCTCGTCCTGGTGGAGGTGTTGCTCTCTTCATCAAAGACTCTATTCCTCACTCTCCATGCACTGCTCTCACTCCCCCACACCCCCAGGAATACCTCTGGCTTCGGCTTCCCCTCCACTCCCACCTCATGTTTATATGTGTACTGTACCGTCCACCGAACAGTGATGACTCCATCTACACCTCATTATCCGAAAACATGGACCATCTTCTATATTCTCATCCAAACTCTCTCTTCCTCTTATGTGGTGACTTCAATTGTCATCACGCCAGTTGGCTAGGTGTGGGTAACTCTCTCACCTGCCATGGCACCTCAGCAAAAGCTTTCTGCGACTCATTGGGACTGACTCAATCGGTCAATTTCCTGAATCGGATCTTAACCAATGGTACTCCATCTCTTCTGGATCTGATTTTGACAAATTTCCCTGACAATATCTGCTGCTCTTCCTTCGCTCCAATTGGTTCTTCTGACCACGTCCTTGTTAAAGTGGACATCTCTCTGGCTGTTATCAGAGAACCACCTCACCGCCGTCGAGTCTGGCATTTCACTCAAGCCGACTGGCAGGGTCTCCGAGCAGCCATCAAACTTACAGACTTGTCTCCTATCACTACTTTCTCAAACATCAACTCATCCTGGGAATTCTTTCAAAGAAACTTGCTCTCCCTCATGCACAGATTTATCCCCTCTCGTGTTCAGTTCTCTTACCCTTCCTCCCGCCCTTGGTTTACTGAAGCTTGTGGCGAGGCAGTTGTCCTGAAACAACTTGCCTTTGCCTCATGGAAAGCAAACCCAACTGAGGGCAATCACAGTTCTTTCCACAAAGCTCGGAACAAGTGTGTATCTACCCTCAGGAGAGCCAGAAAACAACATCTTTCTCATCTCAAGTCTGAATTCTCAAACCTCTCTCCCTCCTCAAAATCCTGGTGGCGTTTAATCAAATCTGTTTCTGGTGTATGTTCCCCCTCGATCCCCTCCCTTACCTTAAATGGCCGCACTGCTGATTCCACACGTGATAAAGCTGAATGTCTGAACTCGGTGTTTGCAGCTAAATCTTGTGTCCTAAACCCATCACTATCTCTACCCACTTTACCCAGTCGGACCCAACTGTCCCTGGACTCTGTATCCTTTTCTCCTGACAAGGTGAAGAGCTTGCTTTCAAACCTCGAGTCAGATTCTGCAACCGGTCCAGATGGCATCAGCCCACGTGTCCTCAAAGCCTGCTCTTCTGCTCTTGCTCACCCTCTCTCTGTTCTATTCACCCTCTCATTTGCCCAAGGTCATCTGCCATCTGCTTGGAAATCTGCTAACATCACTGCCCTGCATAAAAAAGGTGCAAAAACAGATCCCTGTAACTACAGACCAATCGGCCTTCTCCCAATCATCAGCAAGGTTATGGAATCCATCATCGCTTCAGATATGAAATCCTTCCTCTTCTCCAATGGCTTGATTTCCAATCATCAATTTGGTTTCAGACAAGGTCACTCTACCCTGGATATGCTGCTTCTGCTCTCCCATCAATGGATGGAGGTCCTCAATGCCAGACAGGAAATCCGAGCCGTATCCCTGGACATATCACGTGCTTTTGACACAGCCTGCACTACTCACCAAACTCTCTTCCCATGGTATTCAAGGCCATCTCCACTCATCGCTCGCAGACTTCCTCTCCTGTCGCAGTCAACTTGTGGCCCTAAATGGAGTTCTTTCATCCCCTCTTCCTGTGCAGGCTGGAGTTCCTCAAGGTAGCGTTCTGGGCCTTGTTCTTTTTCTGGTTTTCATCAATGATCTCTCAGACTCTGGAAAATCCTCTATTTCTCTTTGCCGACGACTCCACCCTCTGCCGTACCATCTGTCATCCCTCAGACCGGCAAGCAGCAGCTTCTTCGCTCACTGCAGATCTGGATAAAATCACAAACTGGTCCAACACGTGGAACATGTCTTTCAATCCAGACAAATCTCACACTCTCACGATGTCTCTTCGAAAGGACCATTTAGAAAACCCCCCCATCCACTTTCTCAACAATCCTCTGGAAGAAGTCTTTTCTTTCAAGCTTCTGGGTCTCACTATCTGCCATGACCTTTCCTGGGAAAGTCACATTTCCAACCTCGCCTCAAAAGCCAGTCGCCGACTGGGAATCCTCCGTCGTGCAAAGTCCTTCCTCGGCCCTCTTGAGCTCCTGACCACTTACAAAGCTTTTGTCCGTAGCCTGATGGAGTACTGCTCTCCCCTCTGGGCTGGTGCTCCTGCCTCCCACCTTTCTCGGCTTCACGCTGTCGAAACCAGGGCATTTAAGATCCTCGGCATCTCCCGCAATGAAGCTGAGTCTTTGGGCCTCTCACTCAATCACCGCAGGTTGGTCGGTGGTCTTTCTGTCTTCTACCGACTCCTCTCCAGCCTTGCCCCCTGCTCTCTCTGCGATTTGTCCCCACCACATTTCCACAGGGCGCTCAAGGTCTGCCAACAACCCCCTTCTGGTAAAACTACCAAAATCACGAATCACTGCTCATCTTCACTCTTTCATTCCTCTTTTTCCCGCCTTTGGAATAAACTTCCTCACTCCCATTCTTAAACCATTCTTCTTAAAATAAACCCATTCTTCCCTCCAGGCTTTCAAAACAGCTGTTCACCACCACCTCTTATCTTCCCCCATCCAAATCCTCGATCTTTTGTACCCCGATAATCCACCCAAGCCCACTTCCTTCAATTCCCCTGCTTTCCTTCCTGAAAGTCCCTGTAATGTCCATCTTCTCTTCGCCATGTTCCCCGTCCCATCCCCATCCCTCTCCCTTCCACAGTTCACCTAATGTCTGTTCCCCACTGTTTTGTCCCTTCCACTCCCGCCCCTCTTGTCTCATGCCTCCTTGCTGTGAGTTGTGTGTTAGCTCTCATACGAGCCTCGACCAAGGTATACAAAAAAAAAAAAAAAACCTGTTCCCCAATCTTTGGGGATATCATCATGTTCATGCATCACTTGATTTGGCAGCCATATTTGATTGAAGGAAAATATATAATGAAGTCTCTCTCTTGAACTGCTGCATCAATCGATGTGAAACTTCAAAATTATGATCTCATCACGATGTGGAAAACATGTTTTAAATTTCAACCTGATTGGACGCATGGTCTGGCAGCCAGACATTTAATTTCTTGAATCTTGGTTCTTTGTTTTTTTTCTGAAAAAGGTTCACTTGGCTGTACCTGGATGGGTTTGATGGTGGAGCCGTTGCAGTTAAATCCCAAATCCTATTCAAGTTCCTCCTGACGATTTCATCTTTGCTTTTTGCTTGTTCAGGTTCCTTCTGATGACTCCAATGCAGTACCTATTTTATTTGGTCTTCCATTTGATTTTAATTTAATTTTTGTTAATTACAAATTTGCCACCATAAATGATGACACATCAAGTCCTCAAGATTCTGTGGGGGAAGTATTGTCTGAATACAATCTTGTTTTTCATTTTTACATGTTTTCCGATATAAAGTTCACAGAAACCTTGAACGATCATCAAATTAACCTCATCTATGTGATAATATTGTTGAGACCACGTTGCACCGCTGATTGAGATCGAGCGCTGTCCACACGTATGGTCTTGGTCGAGAAGAGCTTTAATTCACACCAAACATGTATACATGGAGAGATATAGAGAGACACAGAATACTCACAGTAGTCCAGCTCAATCTAACTCTGCTAGCTTGGCACTCTGGCTTGCCTTATATACAATTTGTCCTGCCCCTTGTGGGACCATCTGGTTTCAAGATTGGCCCAGCTCCCATCACTGCTTTCTATTGAGACTTTGTTTCTCAAAGATCAATTTCCTCCAAGGGGTAAAAGCCAGGTGCTGATTTCCTCCCTTTGGGCTCTAAAAGCCATCTGGTTTGGTCATCATCCGGCCAGGGAGTCAGGAAGACGGATTACTTTTTAAGAGCCTTTACCTTCCTTTCCTTATTCCACTCCTTGGAAAGTGGACGCAGCTGTTGTGCTGTGTCAAATGGCACTGATTTACGATCGAGTTTCCTTCGGCTCGAGGCTTGTTTCTGACCAAGCTTCCTTGGCTCAAGGTTGATTTACGATCGGGCTTCTCTTGGCTCAAGGTTTTTACAAGGGTAATAAAAGCCAGTTGCTCAGCCGTGTCACAAAGAAAGAGACTACATGCTTTGGCTGTTAACACAGCCAAGAACTGCAGCTGTTAAGAGTGCTCTATAATGAATGCCTTTGACTCTTTCTTTTACTTTTGATTGTTAAAAAGTAATTCTGCTAACAAATGGCTATTCTCAGCTTGGGAGAGATACAATCTCTCAACAATCGCTCCTCTTGTTACTTTGGAACATTTGTGCAAAAGAAACAAACAGTTACATAATACATTTGAGAGATGGAGCATCCATAGACCGGTAGGACGGCAGGCAGGATTCTTTTCTACAGGTGGTCCACTCTTATGGTCAGCTCCAAGTGGCCCATGACGTCACGGAGGCTCTTCCTGCACCTTCTAGCCTTATAGAAAAGCCCCCTCTCTACCCCCCTAACCGGCCCACCAACATCCCACCCCTCTGTAGAACAGTGGATACGTTTCAACAATTATGACTTCGGCATAGGTCCTGAGGAAGCAAAGTTTCCTTCCAAAAGTGGATCTCACAAAGTTACTTTATGCACAAAAGGATATATATGTATATATTTAACTAACATGGATTCGTTACGAACAAGTAAGAATATTTTGGCTTACTATTGTTCTTTACGAACATGTTTGGTTAACTGCAAGCCAGAATACGAAGTTCCAGAGTAAAATAAAAAAGTACAAAATTCCAGAGTAAAATAAGAAAGTACAAAATTCCAGAGTATTTGCCAACACGGCAGTGGTTATATAGTATTTCTTCCCATGTCCTCCATTGGCGCAAGCAATTCGAGGCACTCATCCAATGTGAGATTGAGCAGTGGGTCAACAGTCCCATTAAGTTCACAGTATATTTCAGGTTCTATGGGTTGGGGAAAGAAAGAGAAGTGAATTATAGGGGAGGGTAAAGACGGTGGAGGTGCTGGCAGCGGCTCGACCACGGCAATCACAGCAGGCCTTCCCAGGTCGTCTTCGTTTTTGTTGTCTTCTTTGCTGTGGAGGAACATCGTCTCACGCACTCCCTGATTAGACCTTTAATACAAGTGATGACAACGATCACGGCTATGAAGATCATGAGCCCGATGAACAAAGATTTTTGTCCGTAGCCTGATGGAGTACTGTTCTCCCCTCTGGGCTGGTGCTCCTGCCTCCCACCTTTCTCGGCTTCACGCTGTCGAAACCAGGGCATTTAAGATCATCGGCATCTCCCGCAATGAAGCTGAGTCTTTGGGCCTCTCACTCAATCACCGCAGGTTGGTCGGTGGTCTTTCTGTCTTCTACCGACTCCTCTCCAGCCTTGCCCCCCCTACTCTCTCTGCGATTTGTCCCCACCACATTTCCACAGGGCGCTCAAGGTCCGCCAACAACCCCCTTCTGGTAAAACTAGCAAAATCACGAATCACTGCTCATCTTCACTCTTTCATTCCTCTTTTTTCCCGCCTTTGGAATAAACTTCCTCACTCTATTCTTTCCCATTCTTCCCTCCAGGCTTTCAAAACAGCTGTTCACCACCACCTCTTATCTTCCCCCATCCAAATCCTCGATCTTTTCTACCCCCGATAATCCACCCAAGCCCACTTCCTTCATTTCTCCTGCTTTCCTTCCTGAAAGTCCCTGAAATGTCCATCTTCTCTTCGCCATGTTCCCCATCCCATCCCCATCCCTCTCCCTTCCACAGTTCACCTAATGTGTCTGTTCCCCACTGTTTTGTCCCTTCCACTCCCGCCCCTCTTGTCTCATGCCTCCTTGCTGTGAGTTGTGTGTTTGCTCTCATACGAGCCTCGACCAAGGTATACAAAAAAAAAAAAAAAAAAAAAAAAAAACAACCAATGGATTATCCAAGCTCCCCAACTGCCAAATATTCCCATCAACCAAGATCCCATTGACCATCCCTTGTTAAAATTATGATATTTTGCACCTTCGGCCTTTATTTTGTTGGCCAAATTGTCGATTTCTTCTGAATTATCTGGGATGTATGTGCAGCACTCTGCCCCGATGACCGAACAAGTCCCTCCCTTTTCTGCCAGCAGCATATCCAGGGCAATACGGTTTTGCATAACGGTTGTCCGTATAGCTACCAGCTCGGCACTTGTTTTGTGGAATCCTTCGCTGGTGGTGTTTGCCAGTTTCTCCAATGATGCTGCCAAATTAATAATTTCCCTTGCACTTTTGCCAGCTCCATAAAAGGGAAATGCAATCATAAAAAACCTCTCAACTTCTGAAAAGGCTCTTTTCGATCTGGCCTGTGGCATAAATGGCGATTGGTCAGTGATCCGAATCCGGGGTAGTACAAATCCCAAATAGCACGACCCTGTCCATCCCACCGGTAGCCATGAGTACGCCTTATATCCACACACAAAATATGTACCATTCAGGGGTGCCTGTGGTTCGACGAGGTTATTTTCTTCTATATTTACAGGTATGGTTGTCCCATTTATTCATCCTTCAATGGTGACCGCCTCATTACCATGTCTAGCATAATGTTGGCATGTTGATTCTCCTAAGTAGGGTCCGCTGCCCTATCTTCTAACGAGGCAAATTAGTCCAATTTGTTTGTGCATGAGTTGAAAATGTGGAGGGTACTTTTCTAATCCTTCCCCCTTCTTCAATCCGTCAAGGTTTGTTATTTTTATTGCTCTCACCGGGCCCTGTATCACGACTCTCCGTTCAATAGTTCTGTACTTAGGGTAATGCCTATGCTCAAAGCTCGTACAATTGTATCCCCCCTCTTCCCAGTTACTCCTTATTTCCGCTATTCTTTCTTTCACTGGTGCTGGTGTCTTCTCTACTTTAGTTAAAATTGGCCTATCTTGCCTACGGACTAAGTACCCACACATGTCCTCCCCCTGGAGTGGAACTGCATACAAGGGTAATCCGTGTTTTGAGGAGTGTGGGAGGTGGGAGCATACCCAACATTCCCTTTTGTTCATTGTCCTAGCGTACTGTAGGGATAGTGCCAAGTAGGTGTTCAGTGGATGGTCGGTCAATTCTTTATGTAGGGTTATTCCTCGTCTCTTTCTTTTACCACCCCTTAAGTCTCCCTGATCTAATCCCTTACCCCCTTTTCCCATTATTGTAGTTCTCACATTATTAGTGATTTCTTCATCATCACGTTTACAGTCGGCATTGCGAATTACCCATATGCAAACTAGTGCACAAAGAATCGCAGTCATGTTAAGATAGGTGTTGTTCATGTTGTCCCTGTCTCTGCTGGTATTGCAAGCTTACAATGTGTGGCGTGTATCCAAGCTGTCTTACCTTCGCACTTTACTGCAGTCGGAGTAGTCAGCAGTACCTGAAATGGTCCTTTCCACCGAGGTTCCAAGGCTGTTTTCCTTGTGAAGTGTTTTATCAGTACGTAGTCTCCTGGCTGGAAGGCGTGGTACGGCTCGTCCACTGGTTCGGGTAGGGCCTCTTTTACTCTTGTGTGTATCGCCCTTGCGATCCTGCAGAGCTGTTTACAAAATGTCAGCAAGTTCTCGGCCATCATTGTAATATGCAGCTTATCCATGTTTGTGGGGGCAGTCACGGGCAGCCGCATCGGCCTTCCCATGAGTATTTCATGAGGGGATAATCCTGTTTTCCGGTTTACTGTAGATCGCATGCTCATTAGTGCCAAGGGTAATGCATCTGGCCATTTTAACCCCGTTTCCGTTATTATTTTTGCCAATTTGTTCTTTAAGATTCCGTTCTGCCGTTCTACAGCACCTGCTGACTGTGGGTGGTAAACACAATGAAATTCTTGTTTAATTCCCAGTGCTTTACATGCTGCCTGTGTCACTTCCCCCGTGAAGTGTCCCCCCTGATCGTGGGACACCTTATAAGGGATGCCAAATCGGCAGAAAAAGTTTTTTAGCAGGTGCTTTACCACGGTAGCGGCATCAGCCTTTGCACATGGGTATGCCTCTACCCACTTGGTGAACATGTCTACCACTACCAAAACATTGCTGAACCCGCATGATGGAGGCATTTTTATGAAATATATTTGTAGGTACACGAACGGCCCCCAAGGGGCTGGGTGAGCTCCCAGTTCCCCTGTTTTTCCCTCTTTCTGTTGGTTATGCTGTTGACATACCTGGCAGCTTTTACAAACCCCTTCTGCTATTTTCCCAATCCCTGGTGCATACCAGGATTCTTGTACCTGTCTCACAGTGCCCCTCTTGCACACATGTCCATTCAGATGGGCCATGCGTGCAAGCCATGGTAGGATTTCAGTAGGCGCTATGACCTTCCCTTTGTTTGACCATAGTCCGTCTTCATCCACTGTTCCTCCTGCAACTTGCCATTTGTTTCGATCATTTAGCGATGCTGCAGTTTGAATTGCAATAATATCTGACAAGCTATACTGATGCAGCTTAATTTGTTCCGTTGGTAGTCGCGCTGGCATTACCGATGGGATAGGCAGGCCAGCCGCCTCCTTTGCAGCTTTATCCGCCTTGTCATTTCCTTTGTCTATATCCGTAGTCAGTTTCTGGTGTGCGCGGCATTTGATAACCGCAACTTCCGCTGGCGCCGAAATACTTTTTAACAGCTCAGAAACTAACTCACCATTTTTTATGGGTGTTCCAGCAGAGGTGAGAAACCCTCGCATTTTCCATATCGCACCTTTGTCATGTACTACACCAAAAGCATAATTAGAGTCAGTGTATATATTTACCGAGATATCGGCAGATAATTCACATGCCCTTATAAGGGCACACAACTCCGCCTGCTGGGCAGAAAAATGTGAAGGCAGGCGTATCGCTTCAATAACTTCACTGTCGGTGCACACGGCGTATCCTGCATGCCCCGAGCCGTCTTGGCCTCGATAGGCCGAACCATCGACAAACAAGGTGAGGTCCGGGTGTTCGAAGGGTTGATCCTTTAGATCCAGGCGCACGGTGGATTCTTCTTGTATTTCCTCTGTGCAATCGTGAGGATCGCCGTCTTCTTCCGTTGGCAGCAAAGAAGCAGGAGTAAGAACATTGCATCTCTCAACCTGCAGGTTCGGCTGGTGTTGGAGAGTCGTCTCAGACTGCATCAGGCGCGTGTTGGTTAAATGTTCTGTTTGCTTTTGGGTTAATAAAGCCGCAACGCAGTGAGGTACCTTGAGAGTAAGAAGGTGGCCCATTACGATCTCTGCCGTGCGCTTAACTGCGTAGCTGGCTGCGGCCACTGCTTGCAAACAAAGGGGTAGGCCGCATTCGACTGGGTCCAGCCTTCGGCTGAAATATGCAATTGGTCGCTGGCGGTCGCCGTGGGATTGTGTCAGCACAGCCTGCGCAAATCCTTTCATTTCCTGAGAATAAAGAAAAAATGGTTTCTCATAGTCTGGTAGGCCCAAGGCTGGCGCCGTCGAGAGTGCTGTTTTTAGTTTGGTAAAACATTCCCCCATCTTCTCAGTCCACTCGATTACATTGGGCTGGTTTTTGCCCACGACAACATACAGTTCCTTAGTCAGGATTGCATAATCGACGACCCACTGTCTACAGTAGGTTGCCATACCTAGGAATCGCATCATCTCTTTCTTTGTGCGAGGGCGGGGCTCTTCTGCAATTGAAGTTTTCCTTCCCTTGTCCAATTCCCTCTTTCCATGTGAAATGTGGTGTCCCAGATACTTAACCCTTTCCTGCACTAATTGCAGCTTGTCCTTATTTACCTTGTGGCCTTTCCTTGCCAATGCCTGTAGCAACTGCAGCGTATCTGTTTCACACGCTGCTTTGTTTGGGGAGCAAATTAGCAAGTCATCCACATACTGTAGCAGCACTGATTTACCCTCGAGGATAATATCTTCCAAATCTTTATGCAAAGCACGTGAAAATAAAGTGGGACTATCAGCGAACCCCTGTGGCAACACCGTCCATGTATATTGACGGCCCTTGTATGTGAAGGCAAACAAAAACTGCGATTCCTTATCAATGGGTACGGAGAAAAACGCAGAACATAAATCAATGACAGTAAAATGGGTGGAGCTTGCAGGTATAGACGTTATCAACCCCTCTGCACTTGGTACCACGGGGTGGATACTTTGAATCACCTCATTTACTTCCCGTAATCCTGGACAAATCTCCACTTATTCTTCTGTGGCTTTTTCACTGGCAGTATAGGTGTGTTACATGGGCTTGAAACTTCTACAATTATACCTTGTTCCTTCAAGAATTCAATTACTGGTGCTATCCCGGCCTCAGCCTCTTTTCGGAGAGGGTATTGACGCACATTCGGCCAAGGCATTCCAGATTTGAGTTTAACCACTAGGGGCGTTGCCCCAATGATACGGCCCACATCATTGTCATCTCGGGTCCACAGTTCTTGCGGGACTTTTTCTATCAAACTTTCTTTGTTTCCTGTTTCATTTGCCATTTCCATCATCATCTTATGCTTAGGTGGTAGATTAACCTCCTCCACCAATCCTCGTAACATCTGTTCCTGAAAATCACAAATCCACCCTTCATCATTCGCTAGCTTATGCACTTGCCAATGCAACACTGTTGTCGTGCTGCCCCCTGCAGGCGATGAACCATAAAACCCAAATCCTTCGGGTGATACCCCCTTGCCGTAGTTATTGTCACATGCGAGGTCACTCCCGGCGGGTATTTTATCAATTGCCTTTGGGTTTCCGTGAGCTTAACCTCCATTGCAACACCTTCCTTACCAATCAACAAACGGAAAATCAGCAAATCATTGTGTGTTTCCAGATGCGTAGCAATTTTCTCTGCAAATTCAACATCATTTCCATTCGCATCATAATAGATTGTACAATGTGGGGGATCATCATAGGTGTGTGTCATTACTTGTGCATTGTCTAGCCACATTTGCATTTCCTTACTTTCAGCTAAGATTGCATTTAAACATATCAAAACATCACTAATCGGCTGTCTTGGCAGCCTTCACCAATAGACAACTGGGTGCGGTGTCATCAAAATCATCATTGCTGAATGCGTTTTATCCCGGGGAATATCGACAAAACCCCCTTTGTTTGTGCATGCTATCGTACATCCCAACTTACACAATAAGTCCCTGCCTAACAGATTCACCGGTGTAATGGTTGTGAGAAGGAAAGCGTGTTTTTCCTGCAAAGGTCCACATCTTACTGGTAATTGTGTCGTTGCACTTAATGCCTGTATCTTGTCCCCTAACCCTACTACTTGTACATTAGCATTGGATTTTTCAACCCCTGGCAGCTCTTTGGCTGCAATAGTAGAGTGAGTTGCTCCCGTGTCAACTAAAAAGGAAAGTTTCTTACCTGAGACATCCAGAATGTAGGTTGGCTCTTCTGTTGGTGTTATTGTCAGCATCGCTCCTTGCACCACGAGGCCACCCGCGGTCTGTCAATATGACCTACCATCCTGCGGTTGGTTTGATCCTCCTTCCTGCTGGAACCCCGATTGTCGTCTTTGGGGGCAATCCCTTTTCCAATGTCCTGGTTGTTCGCACTGGAAACATACTTGCGGCGCTGTTGGTTGTACCTGCTGCAGTTCTTGAGCGGGTCTGTGGTGGCGCTTGTGTCCAATTTTTGTTTCTTCCATTCCCTCTCTTGGGCCGTTCGTCCTGTGCTGCTGGTGGGGGTCTTTGCAGAACTCTCCTTAGTCGTCCCCATTGTCTGGCCGCTTCCTCTTCCGAGTCTGTGTCATCTTCCTCCAGTTCCCACTATCTCCAATCCTTATCATTTCTTTTTTCTACTGCTTTGTCTAACAATACCATCTGCAACACTTCGTCTTTAATTTTTGCCTTTGCGTTCTCCCTTTCTTCCGCTCGGTCCATACATTGATCAGCCGCTATACAAATCTGACTTGCCTCTTTGCCCTGCCAACCTAACAGTGCATACTTTAATTGCTTCCTAATTTGAGGTCTGAGCCCTTCCATTACGAAGTTTGTCAATGTTCGCTGCGGTATGTCTCCCTCAACTTGAAAACCCCCATATTGTAAGAGTGTTTGTATTAATCTATCCATGAATTCGGATGCCCGTTCCCCTTGACGTTGCTTTGTTTCATAAATCTTATCGCAATCTAGTGCTGGCGGTCACAACGCTGTTTCAGTCTCATCATACAGGCGCCGTCACTTACTTTGCCGATCTGCGTTGGTGCATTCTGCTGGTTCGTTCGCTGTCCACTCAGCACCTTCCCGAGCTTTCTTCCACACATATGGAGACAACACGGCTTGACATAACACCCCAATGTCGTTATGCGTGCAGCGGTGTGCCTCAACCCACTGCGATATTAATTCCTTTATTGCTCCTGCATTTCTTCCCTGATCTAACACTCTTTCCTTCATTGATCTTAATTCGCTTTCTTTAAACGGTCGGTACACTGACTGAGCTGGCTGGGGCTGTAATCCTGACACCTCCGGAGTTACCTCTTGAACCGGGAAGGCAGAGGCTGTGGCCATCAACCCCGTACCTTCCAGGTTCGGATACAAACTTGGTATGTTATTAACATATGCAGATGGATTACTTGCATTACTTCCCTGAGCTTCCCGCCCTTGTACCACCATTTCGGAGGCAGTTACAGGGGCGGGAGTAATCTCAATCCCTTGTTGTGGCAATTCTTTAACCTGTGTTTCTAATTCCAACAGTTTCCGCTTTACCAAATTTCTAGCCACTTCACTTACTTGGAGGACCTCTTCCTCCCATAATTTGCAAGCTTCAAGGTCTGGCTCTGGTTCTAACTTATCACTTGTCCGTTGTTCTAATCGGCATGACAAGTTATCTATAATTTCTGCTCTTAAGGAACCCCATCTCGGGAATGGGTGTGCGTCCTGTTTTGTCCACTTATACCACATTGCCAATTGAGTACATGACTTAACGCCATATTTTTCATACATCATTCCCGCCACGGTATTCGTGGGCGGTGCATTTTTATCCGACTTTGGTTTCACAAGCTTATTCCCCATTTTCTCTTGGTCCTTCCTAGGGTATTTCTTGGGTCGGGACAGTGTTTCCCGCCTGGGGGTGATCTCGGGCTGGGTCGGGCATCTTTCACTTTTCCACGGACCCTCACACTCCCTGGCACACCTCCCGCACACTCAATCTCTCAACGGAATCTCCCATTTGGACCCTGTCCCGAGATGTTCTTGGGTTGCCCCTTCCTGGGTTTCCCTCAACCTCGCAATGGACCCTTAACCCTTCCAGGGGTACCCCCTTTTGATGTGTAAAAAAGCTCCTTCTCCCCCTTGTTCTTTTAAGATAAGGACAGATCACAAAGAGCAGCGAACTTGTATGCCCTGGTGCGAGAAAAGAGGCAGTTCTTCTTACCTTATCTTTAAGCCGGCCGGCTTCTGTCCTCCTTTGTCTCACCAGGGCAGTCTCGCTTTCCTCCTTGGTCCGTCTTATCCTGCCGACTACGCCAAATGTTGAGACCACGTTGCACCGCTGATTGAGATCGAGCGCTGTCCACACGTATGGTCTTGGTAGAGAAGAGCTTTAATTCACACCAAACATGTATACATGGAGAGAGAAAGAGAGACAGAATACCCACAGTAGTCCAGCTCAATCTAACTCTGCTGGCTTGGCACTCTGGCTTGCCTTATATACAATTTGTCCTGCCCCTTGTGGGACCATCTGGTTTCAAGATTGGCCCAGCTCCCATCACTGCTTTCTATTGAGACTTTGTTTCCCAAAGATCAATTTCCTCCAAGGGGTAAAAGCCAGGTGCTGATTTCCTCCCTTTGGGCTCTAAAAGTCATCTGGTTTGATCATCATCCGGCCAGGGAGTCAGGAAGACTGATTACTTTTTAAGAGCCTTTACCTTCCTTTCCTTATTACACTCCTTGGAAAGTGGACGCAGCTGTTGTGCTGTGTCAAATGGCACTGATTTACGATCGAGTTTCCTTCGGCTCGAGGCTTGTTTCTGACCAAGCTTCCTTGGCTCAAGGTTGATTTACGATCGGGCTTCTCTTGGCTCAAGGTTTTTACAAGGGTAATAAAAGCCAGTTGCTCAGCCATGTCACAAAGAAAGAGACTACATGCTTTGGCTGTTAACACAGCCAAGAACTGCAGCTGTTAAGAGTGCTCTATAATGAATGCCTTTGGCTCTTTCTTTTACTTTTGATTGTTAAAAAGTAATTCTGCTAACAAATGGCTATTCTCAGCTTGGGAGAGATACAATCTCTCAACAATATTACCTTTGTGTGTGTCTCGGTGTGCTTCCGTCAGATATCCTGAGATTCTGTCATCTCGCGAGATTATGAAATTAAACATTGTTTCTGTTTTTTAATTTCACCTCTGAATTTAGTTCTATCTCTTGATTAAATTTAAACCTCTTCATAATGTTATTATTGTCCTCTTGCTTTGAAGAATAGGAAGAAAGGAGGAGAGGGGACAGAGGTGGGGTGAGGGGTTCGAAGCCTTGCCGTTGGGAGGGAGTGACGCTGAAGACTTGGTGTGGTGGTGTGGGTGATTTAAGTGAGACATTATTCTTTGCATAATATTGTTGAAGTTACATTTTACATGACACAGAATTTCCACAGGTACGCTTCCTGCAAGTTTACAATACTGCTTCAACAACATGACTTCATTCTCATTCAACAGTACAGGAGTGAAATCCACTTTATGTTACATCAGGTTAGGTCAGGTATGGGAGCATGTGCCAGAACAGCGCGTCGCTGCGTCCACTTTCCACCGGTACTCCAGGGGCCTCCGTCTGGCCATCGCCCAGGCAGATGCCTGGCCCATCCCCATCTCCTTGAGATGCCGGTCAACCTGCTGCAACCACGAGGCATGTGTTCGGCCCATTGGCCTCCTCCACTCACGAGACTCCCTCGCTGAGAGAATCTGGTGAGCAGGATCAGCGTCAGGAAAACGAGCCAAATGTCCACACAGCCGCAACTGACGCTCACGGACTATGCAAGTATCAAATCTCATCCGGGTTTCTCTTACATACCGCTCGTTGGACACAAAATCTGACCAGCGATCGCCAAGGATTCTCCGAAGAGACCTGGTATCAAAGGAATTAAGTCTCCGTATCAGATCCTTGGTCAGAGTCCAAGTCTCGCATCCATAGAGCAAGACTGGAAGCACCAAGGACCTGAAGACTCAGACTTTCGGCCTCCCCCACAGGTACTGGCAGTGCCACACCCCATGATCCAGTGAATCCATGACTCCCCAGGCCCAACCCAGGCGTCTATTGACCTCTGACTCACAGCCAGCAGAGACATGCATATCACTGCCAAGGTAAGTGAATCTCTCCATGACCTCAACATCCTCACCACAAACAGACACAGACAGGACAGCAGCATCCAAGATGTCATTGAAACCTTGGTTCTTAGTTTTGACCCAACTAACCCGTAATCGCAGTGGCGTTGACTCCTCATTCAGCACCTCGAGGGCCCCCAAAAGGATATCTAAAGTCTCCGCAAACATGACTGCATCATCTGCGAAATCAAGATCCGAAATCTTGACATTCCTTAAAGGATGCACCGCAGCTTGATCTCTCAGACATCCTCCCTCAAATCCAGTCCATACAAGTGCTGAAAAGTGTGGGGGCCAGAACACACCCCTGACGAACTCCAGGAACAACTGGAAATAAGTCAGGGATGGTGCCACCACATTTCAAAGCACTCTCAGTACAAGAGTCGATCTCAGATATCACATTGATCAGTTTTGGTGGTACCCCACGAAGACCAAGAATCCTCCAGAGGGCATCCCGATTCACTGAATCTAACGCTTTACCGAGTTCAACATTGGCTGCAAGCAGCCCCTGTCGAAACTCTCGTCTGCGTTCGGTGAGGACCGGAAGAGCAAGGATACGGTCAATCGTTGACCTCTTTGGTGTAAAGCCTGACTGCTCTGGACACTGGTGCTCAAGCAGATGGTGGCGAACCCAATCAAGAATTATCCGAGCAAAGACCTTGCCCGGCACTGAGAGCAGCGTCACCCCTCGGTAGTTGTTGCAGTCTTGGCGATCACCCTTCCCTTTCCAGAGAGGGACAACAAGGCCCCTCCTCCAATCAGTTGGGATGATGCCTCTTTTTCCAGGCAGAGTACAAAACTGCATGCAACGACACGAGTGCAACATTTCCACCAGCCTTGAGAGGTTCAGCATGGATGCCATAGATCCCTGGAGCTTTACCTCGTTTCAACTGGTTCACCGTAGCCCGTGTTTCCACAAGCGAAGGTGGACCACAGTTGATTGGATGGTCAGCAACAGGGATTGTAACACCCTTGACGTCCAAGTCGACAGCTGGTGGATCAGCCTGGTACAACCGCGAAAAGTAACCGGCCCAGCGGGCCTTCAATTTAGACTCCTCTGTCAAGAGCCAACCAGTCTTTGCTCCAACTGCAGTGCTCCGAGGGATGGGCTTGGATGAACGCAATGCGCGAATTCCCCTGAAAGCGGGACGGGAATCACCTGTCCACAGGTGATGCTCTACCCCCTCACAGATTCCTCGCACATCGGCCTCCTTGTCCACCCTCATTGCACGTACAGTTTTACGCCTCAGCTCCCCGAACAGCTCAGCTCTGCCATTCAGCCTGGCCCTGCGACTCTGGTCAATGGTATCCAGTGTCCCTTGAGAGACAAAATTCTTCTTTGCCCTTCAGTGAGTTCCAAGACATCCACCAGAAACATCAAGGACGGTGGTCTTGAAGGCACTCCACAACTCTTCAGGACCCCCCAAAGCACCCAGACCCCCCCAAATGTCCACTCAGCCTGTTCGCAAACTCCTCAGCAACCCTCTCATCCTTGAGATTGCCAACATCCAGCCTCCGCTGGGATGGTACAATTCTCCCGGATTTAAGGTGCAGCTTTAGAGTTGCTACAACAATCTGGTGGTCAGTATTGAGGAACTGAGCACTCCGGTGGACCCTGCAGTTCTGGATCATCCTCCAGCAACCATCAACGAGGACATGGTCAATCTCCTTTGCCACACCGCCAGTGTTGGAATACCATGTCCAGCGATGAGCTTGAGGGCGCTGAAACCATGAACCGGTCACCCAAAGTCAATGACTTCTTGCCAAGTCAAGGAACTTAGTGCTCTTCAGGTTCACAGTTCCAGACCCATGGGGACCAACACACGTCTCATAACCATTCCTATCAGTTCCAGTCGATGCATTGAAAACCCCCCAAGACGAGAGGAGTATCTCACCAAGGGCACTGATGAACCACAGACTCAAGCGTGGCATATAATGCGTCCTTCATGGTGAGATCACTCACCTCAGTCTGAGCACAAACAGAGACCAGGGAAATGACACCGAAGGAGTGACGAATCCTTAATCTCATAATACGCTCGTTGACCGATGTTATCTCAATTTTCATTGGAGTCAGATTATTGGACACAGCTGCAGCAACTCCTTGGGCATGGTAATCATCAGTGACCAGAACAATAGTAGGTATAACCACCCGCCATGATTCGTCGCCACAATCAGTCTCCAAACCTCAGAGAGTGCTGCGATACCGATATCCAAACGCTTGAGCTCAGATGATAACAGAGACAGGTGATCATCCTCTCTTCGAGGTAGGACATTCCAGGCACCCAACAAAGGGACCGCTTCAGGTTCACCCAAGGAGACTGCAGTCTGGTGGACGAGACCACAGCACCACTCCGACACACTCTCCCGCAATCCGACCTGGGAATGTTACCCCGTGGTTTCCCTTCTATCATCAAAGATTGGGGGTCCCGAAGGCTTTGGCCCAAACCTGGTATCCGGTGAGCTTTTCGTATGTTTTGTGGAATGAAGGGTTTTACGGTGGCCGGAGTGCAAATCCTGGCACCAACCTCCTAATTAAAAGTAACCCAACTGCAGGAGGACGTCCGAAGACTCAGTTGGGCACGAGAGATGATGGCGGATGGCTCACAAGGAGCTCCGCCGCCCTTTCACAGGTTTTGTATTTAATCCTGCTGGATGTCCATATCATACACCCTCCTCACCAGAAAACCTGGTTGGGCAGCTGGTTTAGTCACCGACAACCCGACCATGGAACAGGTTAGTGCAGGTTTAGATGGTACTTGCAGCAAGTCACAGATCTAGTCTGACCTGACCTGACAATAACAACATCGACTGACCTATATACTTGAAAAATCATCGATTTTGCAAGTAACAAATGCACCCAAATGCAAGACTCTCTCCTCTGGTGAGGGTAAAAAAACTACTGAACCAAATCCAACCAAATATTGCATGCTGCCTCAGGGTACCCAAAGTATGGTTTCTGCCTGGGGAGCATAATTGGTGAGGAAGGTCAAGGTGTGGGAGGGGGTGACACCTGGTGATTGCCGGCACAAATCATCTTCTTGAAAAAGAAAGTTGAAACAAGCTGATAATATGTATTATGGTGATGTTGAAATCTGAATGAGAATAATTCTCAATTTTCAAAATGTTTCATTTTACTCGTTTTAAGCAGAGGTTCAAACGAAAGCAAAACACTGAACTTTGCAGTGAAGTGCAGGTGATTTTTACTCCTGTCACATATAAGTAATGATGAAGGTTGATGATGGTGATGTTGGCTGACTTCCAAGCAGATGTAAGATTACTTCAGTGAAATGGGAGGGTGAATTGAGCAGAATGTTTGTGAAGTATGATGTGCTGTCTTTTGATCAAACCCATCAGAGAAGGGACGAGTAAAAATGTCTGGGATGTTATAAATGTAAAATAGTGTCCCTCCTCACTGGGATAATGACCGTGGAGCTTTGTCTCACTCCAGGGACTGGCTGGTTCCCAAAGTCATTGGTTGTTCATGCGTTCTCTCCGAGCCTGCTGTGGTTCATAAAATAAATCACCAAGCATGCCATGTTCACAGGAGGCACTTCCACAAGGTTCAAAGTCCGGTCACTGGGAGTGACCTGCCAGGGGTTTGTGTATCACACGTCTGTCCACTCAAGCTTCGCACCGGTCCACATGGTCGGGAGTTTGCAGTACCAACAGGTGCCCACTCGGCAAGATGAGAATGTTCTTCAAGTCTTGTTTTTCAGAGGCACAGCCCTTTCTCTCAGGTACTTTTACAAATCTTTCCACCTTGTATCAGGAGCTTGGTGAGCTATTCCAAGTAACAATCCTTTTCTCTCACACATAATGTACTTTATGGTTCCCCGAACACCATCATTTCTCAGGGTTTCTGAACATGTGCACCGAGCATTCTGGGTCAATCACATCATTTTGAACGTCATCCATTGAATATTATTTTCTTGTTTGTGTGAAATACCATTGTGATGTTGCTGAAAGATGTTGTATTGATTAATTTTTTTCAATTTAACGTTTATCCTTTTAATCCCATTTCCAACACTTTGTCATGAGCATTTCAGATTATTTAGCTTCTGACATAAAGTTACGTCCGTTGTCTGTCATGAAATTGGGTAAAAATAAATGCCAGTTTTCAACACCACAAATAGTACCACATGATCGATTAAATCCCTGATCAATTCAGCCACAGTTTTAATGCACAGGTGGGTCTCACCGAACAACAGGTGGAACTAATATGAGCGATAATGACTGATAGTGTCTGATATTAGTGACGGATTAGTAATTTGAACCATTTCCATTTGTTCTTGCAGACCGAGCTTGGTTTGACACGCCGCCCGATCTGCCCATCCATATTGCACAGGATCGGTACCGGAGGATTGGAGAGTAGCAAATGTAACACGATTATGAAAGAAAGTATCCAGAGAAGAATTTTTTTTTTTTTTGTATACCTTGGTCGAGGCTCGTATGAGAACTAACACACCACTCACAGCAAGGAGGCATGAGACAAGAGGGGCGGGAGTGGAAGGGACAAAACAGTGGGGAACAGACACATTAAGTGAACTGTGGAAGGGAGAGGGATGGGGATGGGACGGGGAACATGGCAAAGAGAAGATGGACATTTCAGGGACTTTCAGGGAGGAAAGCAGGAGAAATGAAGGAAGTGGGCTTGGGTGGATTATCGGGGATAGAAAAGATCGAGGATTTGGATGGGGGAAGATAAGAGGTGGTGGTGAACAGCTGTTTTGAAAGCCTGGAGGGAAGAATGGGAAAGAATAGAGTGAGGAAGTTTATTCCAAAGGCGGGAAAAAAGAGGAATGAAAGAGTGAAGATGAGCAGTGATTCGTGATTTTGGTAGTTTTACCAGAAGGGGGTTGTTGGCAGACCTTGATCGCCCTGTGGAAATGTGGTGGGGACAAATCGCAGAGAGAGCAGGGGGGGCAAGGCTGGAGAGGAGTCGGTAGAAGACAGAAAGACCACCGACCAATTGGGGAACTTTAGACTTGTTAGTTTGACTTCAGTTGTGGAGAAGGTGTGTGAGACATGAATTAAATCTTTTAGAGTTCTATGAAGCAGTTTCTGATCGGGTGGATGATGGAAAGGCAATGGACATGGGATATCTCGACTTGAAGAAGGCATTTGATAAGGTACCACATCGGGGGTTGCTCGGCAGAGTGAGAGCTTGTGGAGTGGCTGGTCAGTTCGCTATTTTGATTACAAACTGACTTCATGATCAGAAGTATAGAGTGGGAGGATGTCAGTAGAGGGGTATCTTGGAGATCAGTACTCGGACCATTACTATTCGTTATTTACATCAACGATTTGGATAATGGGGTAAAGAGTAAGCTTTCCAAATTTGCAGATGACACAAAGCTTGGAGGTACGGTGGATAGCAGAGGGGGTGGTGATCAGATTCACGAAGTATTGATACTTGCATCGATTTGGCAAAAGATGGAATTTGACTTGGGTAGTTGGGGGATGGAGTTCAGTGTTGGGATGGGAAGAACAATGAAAGTAAAGATTACAGGATGCAAGAGGTAATTTTGGAGCATGTCACACAGGAGAAGGATCTGGGGGTGGTAATAGATATGGGAGGTGAGCAAGGCAGCACAATGCCAGGCAGCTACAGGTAAAGTAGATCGGGTTTTAGGTTGTAGTTGGAGGGGGATTATTTCCAAATCAAAAGAGGTGTTTTTAACATTGTACAGGAATTTGGTGAGGGCCACATGTGGAATCTTGTGTGCAGTTCTGGTCACCACGACAGTGGATAAGTTTTAAATTAGAATTACATAAGTCGCTGAAAGTTATGGAGATAGAGGGGTAGAGGGATGTTGACAGGACTTTTAGGAATTTTGAGCACTGATGGGTGATTGTGTGCATGTGTACGGAGTGCTGTTGGTGGGGGTCTCATTAAGGGGTGTTGTCTGGTTGATGGTGTGTATTTGTTTTTTTTAACCAAGCCCATGCCCCCTCCCCTGAGGGAAAAAAACACAAAAAATCACAAAAACACTTTATTTAAAAACAATTTTTAAAAACTTTGCATTTTCTTATTAACATCCGCCATCGAAGATCAGAGGTTACTGTTTTCACCCCTTTCTGTTTGTTTGTTTGTCAGAACAGTATGACGGAAAAACTCCTCGACGGATTTCGACGAAACCTGGTGGGGGGATAAGGCATGGTCCAAGGATCATGCCATGAG
>NW_028222195.1:0-7500 GCF_056783735.1 Eptatretus burgeri
CCTGATTATAACTAAACTTGTCATTTTTCTCGGATATATTAAATAAGGTATTATAAGTCTCCATGGACAATAAAAATGTCTCATATTCTTTTGTTGTGTCAAGTTGTAGTGGGTATGGGAATGAAGATGTGTGGTCGCTTGTTGTGAAATTAAAACTCAGGATTGTGCTTCCCATCTGGTTTTTTTTTTTTTTACTATGAGATAAAATGTCTTTATATTGAGATTTATTAATTATTTTCATGTTCATCAACTGGTCTAAAAATGGTTGATGTGCTTCATTAAAACAATTGTTATTTCCAGCCTTCTTACTGCCGAACAACAATAACAGTCTATTAACTAATTGCGATGGGTCATTTGGAAGAAAATCTAATACCTGAACCAAGGATACTTAAAGCCTGAATAATGTGTTTCTCCTTCTCATTCTTCCTACTTTTACCAGAAAGAATAACCTTATAATTTAGAGTGTTCAGCAAATCAATATATACTCTATCATCATTATTTTTCCATATCCAATGGTTTATCAATATACTTTGATTCATCCTCTCACAGTTGAACCTTGCCTTCCATCTTTTGTGAGAAGAAACATTAATCTCGGAGTTAGTTTAACAGGGAAGCATATGAACTTAAGAACTTTAATTCATCATTAAATATCAATACCTTTTTCTTGAACAAGATGAAATATTGTTGGTTGTTCTGTTGGAATGAGTCCTATTTTGGTTTTTAAATCCATTGAATATTCATTGTTTTAGCCAGCATCTACAATATAATCAGGGGGTTGATTAAATCTTCCAGCTGTTGAAATAAACCTTCATCATGTTCTAATTCTCCAATATGCTCTAATTTCTTCCTCCGTCATTTGACTGAAATCTTTTAACATTTGAAGCTTTCTAGGAGTATATTCTACTGTGGGAACTGTGGAAACATCTTTCATTTTTTCTTGGGAAGTTTTAAAAAGTGGTTTAAAAAATTTCTCTTGTTTTTTTTCAAATGCTTCTTCGCCCGTTAGTTTCTGTCTGCGTTTCTTCTTTATGTCTTCCTGTTGTTTTACAACTTTTGAAACCAACTCTTGATGTTCCTTAAATCTTCTTGCTCTTTCTTTTGTATCCATTTATTTATTGTAAAATATCATTTAATGAATTGTAAAGATCAACAGGGAAATTTTCCTTTTCTTCATCATTCAAGTAGATGTGTTCAAATAAACTCTTTTCTTTAAATATTTCTCATCATCAAATTCTTTATTAACATTAATGCGTAGTTGTAATTTCTTCTTCACTAATCCTTGCATCTCTGCTTTTCATAATGCTGTGTTGAGTTTCTTCTCATCAACATCAAAACCGAATGACAAAAATCTTCACTCCGCTCAGATATTTAATAATTTGTCTCTGCTCTTCTGGATTAGTTTCTAATATCCCAACACCACCAGATTTTAGTTTCTTTAACTCACTCTTACAATGTGAATATTTTGTTGTACCAAGAGAAACCTCCTCAAATATTTGTCCTTCATTCCTCAATCGCATATGTTCCTTCCACTGAAATATAGCAGATAATCTTCACCTTTTACTTCTCCAGGTCGCTTATTGCTTTAGTTGTTAGTTGATACAATGCGTATCACGGGTGCTTTAAGTAAATTTACAATATTCTCATTTGTACTACACAAGAACCTTGATTTATGAAAGTTTTTTCCAGGAAGCAGATTTGCATCAGCCAAAAGATTTATAATAATAGCTTGGCCATTTATATATGTAATTAAGTTATAAAAACAAAATATATCCCTTAATATCTCATCTTGTTTCACAATTACCATATTTATATTTTTCAATCGTAGGTTTCTATATAATCCCCAAATTTCTTTTTACTACATAATGTAGAACAATTATCTCTCCAAAAATTATTGATATCTATTGAATTCTTAACTTGGAATAAAACAAAAGGCATAGCATTGTTTCTGATGGAACGATTATAGGAAGTTGAAAGTACTAGATTGACTAAGATAAATACAATTTACAAGGTGAAGAACGCCTCCTCTTGTGTAGTAGCTGTCCATTACCGTTTGGTTTCTCTCATTAACACAACCATCAAAGATAATTGAGGTTCTTTTTTGATTCATCCAAATCTTGGGGAGACGGCATCATCCATATTATCACTAAGAATACACAAGTTATAAGATTTGATTTCTTTTTACATCTCTGTGTATCACAAAATAGTTGGAATTATATCTTCAATGTTATAATCATTTATAGGTTTTTTTGACGTTTAAATAAACCGATTATATCTTCTTTTTGAAGACCAGCATTAAAACCTTGTGAGAGTAGTTGATAATTTGGTTGAAAACTCAATTTTAGTGAAAATTATTAAATTGTCATAATCTAAAAAGTTGGTTGAGGAGCATTTTTAAAAGTAAGCAGGTTTTTCCACATCCACTTGAACCAACTATGAGACATCTTAATGAATTGGGGAGATTTTTATAGTTGTTAAATTTTATCTTATTTTCCCAAATAGGTAAAAATCATTCATTTATATATTTTGAAAAACAGGTTATTTAATTTATTATTGGCTTTTTTTAGAAACTCTAGATTTTATCCTCTAAGTTCAGGTTTAATTTCAAGATAATCCATTATTTTATTTTATATTAATATCTTGTGTTGATATTTCCCTGAAAAATTACATCCATGAATAATATACAACAACAATCCTTTGAACATTTCTCTTATACGTTCAGTTTCTTCCCTTGTAAGGAAAGGATATGTGTTATCATCCTCATACTTTACATTCATTTCCTCTAATCAATCTTGTAAAGTAATTCATTTTTTGGTGTAAAACTAAAAAAAAAAGAATTATTTTCTCTTTTTATATTTTTTTATTATCATTAATTAGAAGATAATCACAGTATCATAAGCATTGTTTATAGGGCTTTTGACTCTTGTGTTTAATCCTGTCTTTCACACTTGTGGACAATTCTCAAATTTGTCATATGGAGAATCAGGAAAGTCTAGCATATTTATAAAGTAAAACTTTACTTAAAACTGAAATTCATCTATACTTTCAGTTGTATATTACCATCATTACTCGATATACTTTTTTTTCATTATCAGATCGGTCCACAACATTTCTTTATATTAAAGGTAATTTTAAAATTACTCGTTAACTACTAGCTTGAACGAAATGTTTACTTCAATTTATATATTAACATCCTTTATTTCATCAAGATTTACATCTTCAGGGAAGATGAAAAAAATACAAATTTCTCCCTTGTATATTACAGATTTCGGTCTCATTTTTTCTTTTCTAGAAGTTTCATCCATAGTAGGTTTTTGTTCTTTGATACTTTTTCTTGTTTCATTGCTTTTTCTAGTTTTGAATAGTATTACTAGAAGGAGAGGAGAAACTTTTTGTTAGAGATACTTCTAATTGGATGTTCTCCCAGGTATACTAAAAGCCCTTCCACTGAAGGAAATTGAAGAAACTCATATTATTATTTACTCATAATAGGTTTTTTATCCAATAGTTGTTATATTTATCTTTATTCAATTTTACATCCTTGACATATTTCTCAGTATCTTTAACACAGATGAAGAGATTGATTGAAACTTGTCTTTGTGTCTTGAAACATTGTATTTATTAAGTGAAAAAAGTTGGAGGATAAAAATGTTTTTAAGCACAGATTCACCTATAATTAAACGAAATTTTCATCAAGAAAATTTTAGTTTAAACAAAGTTTTATTCTATAAATATGGTGAATACAAGGAATGTATTTTCGATGTTTGTAATCACTTAATATAAACATACTATAGGGAAACACCTCCGAAATCCAACAAACACACATTTAATCTATTTCCATCAAATATCTCCTCTTGAGTTGGAAAGAAAACATTGTGATATCTGTTCAAAGGATGTTTTGAAGAGGAAGTTATAATCTCAATGATCTTCAATCACAAAAACACAAGAAAAATGAGTTTAAAGTAAAGGGAGACTATTATATTAAAAACACTGATGAGGCATTTAAAGGGCATATAGAAAATAAGGATTTTTCAATTTTTTGGAGGAACCCAGTCCATCATCAATAGCTGAATCGAATTGAACAGTGAAACCCGATGTTGAAAAAATTTATTAAAAAGACATTAAAAAGAAATAAAAACTTTAAAGTTTTATATGGGAGTGAAAATGAATATGAAAAGACAAGATGAAGAACAAACTCCTTATATGAGAACAGATCTTCATTTTATAACATCATTTCAAGATTTTTTGAATAGTGGGGTTTATGAATAATCAGTCAAGACAAGAGGAGGATGTTGATAATACAGTGGTAGGAAGTGGATTCAATATTAAAAAATCATCTTTTAGATATACACATTCTAAAAATCAAACCTCTTAAAGCTTCTTCTTATATTGAATGTACCAAAAGAAATAGCAAACTGAAGAAGGCAGTTGTTATTATTAAGAACAATGATATAATAAATGTTTTCTCTGGTCTAGTTCTTGCTCACTTACATCCACCAAAATGTAATTCAGAAAGAGTAAAACAATATATGAAATATGTAGAATACCTTGGACATTAAAGATTTTAAATTCCTAATGCCACTAACAGATATTCTTAAATTTGGAGAAAAAGAATAATCTTTCTTATTAATATGTGGATTAATTGGATACAAAACAAAGTTCAAAATATTAAAAATTTCAAAAACAACTATAAAAAAATGAAGAAACACATACATTGACCTCTTATATTTTAGTGTTGGCAGAATTCAGCACTACACATACATCAATAATTTATCAAGATTAATCTCTTCTCAGGTATTCAGAACAGCAAACAAAATATATCCTCCTGTAAGTTTTAATGGCTCAATTCATTTCATACAAAAGAACGATTAGAACAAGATTCAAAATATTGTAGTAATTGGCAAATCAGCTGTAATTACAATGCCTAAACCTGGTGAAAAGATTTATTTTGAAGATTATAATAAATTCATATCATGCACCCATTTGTGATATACGCTGATTTTGAATGGTATCCTTAAAAAGATACTAATACTGTTTCTCCTAATCCAAAAGAATCCAGACATAAATAAATATCAAAAACATATTCCTTGTGGTTTTTGTTATTATATCAAATCATCTGTTGGAGGCAGTGCATAACAAACTTGAACATTATCGTGGAAAACATGTTTCATAAGAGTTTGTAAAACGATGAGAAAAGGGATTGTATAAGACTCACTAAATTAATGCAGAAACAAATGAACCGAATGAAATTAAATCCAAAGCAGTGAAAATTAGAATTTAGAATGAACAATATCTGGTTTCTCATTTGTGAGGGGAAATTAAGGAGTTTAAAGTTAGAGACCATTGTTATCTTACTGGTAAACATAGAGGTGTCCCGCTTCATTCCTGTTGTAATCTTAATTATAAATTACCTTCTTTATTCCAGTCTTTCTTCACAAATGTTTTTCAACTATGATACACATCTATTTATAAATGAACTTTCAAAAACACCTAGGGAATATTTCTGCTATAACAAACACAAGTCAAAAGTATACTACATTGGCTTCAAAATATTATTCTCACAAACCTATAACTCGTATTAGGTTTTTAGAACATCTTACAAGTTTATGGGAACACCATCAGCCTCACTTGCATCAAATCTAAGCTTCCAATGATCTCTTTTCCAAATCTCAATTCATTCTTTTTCCAAAAGAGGAAATTCTTACCAAAGAGGAAATTCTAGATTTAAAGAGAGAATTGGGCAAAGTAAAGATAGAAATTCTAACTGAAGATGAAATTTCAAATTATAAAGAAAATTGGTAACTAAAGAGGAAATTCAGATTAAAGATGAAATTCTTGATGCAAAAGAAGGAATTCTTACGTAGAGAGAGAAAATTCAAACAAGGAATGAAATTCAAAGTAAAGAGAAAATTTTACAAGTAAGGGAATTTATCCTTAAGGGATATATAAGGATTCATTTATGAGATTTAAAGAAACACAACTTCCTTCAAAAGAAAGTTTCTATAATAACCTTTATGAAGAAGAGATAAGTGATAAGGAGATATAAACACGCACAAGAAATATGGAAAATATTTAAGATAAAGAACCTTGGAGTAATGTATCAGCGATTTATATCTAAAAACAGATGTTTTATTGTTAGCTGATGTGTTTGAGGCTTTAGCAATGCACTCTGTCATAATAAAAAATTGAGTGTGATTTAGACCCTGTCTACTATTTGCCTCTGCTGCAGCTCCTGGGTTTAGCTTGGAGTGCAATGTTGAAAATGACAAAACAAGAGGAGATTTGACCAAGATGCTTGATATGCTTTTGATGATTGGAGATGAAGTCCAAGAGAGGTGGGTCAATATCACAAGTATGTTCAAAAAGATATGTTGTAGCAAATAATAAATATCACTCATAAATTATAATAGTGAAAAGATAAAATTTATTTGGATGTACTTGATGCTAGCAGACTTCCAAAGGGATGGGCAATGTCTCAATCTCTGCCTAGTGGTAAATTAGAGTGGGTGGAAGAAAAGGATTATGCAAAAGGTTTTGATGAATATTGTTATTTCTTCTCAAGAGGAATTGAATGACGAAGAAGAAGGTTATTATTTTGAAGTTGATTTGATATAACGAAAGCGATCTTACATAATAAGCATAAACATCTTCCTTTTGCATGTGTGTGAGAAAGAAACTCCAAAGAAAGAATTTTGTTAAGTGATTATCATAAAAGTTTTAATATTAAAGGTAAATCAACAGAAAAGTTATTAACAGTATTCTATGATAAAGAGGGGATATGTTTTGCATCAGAGAAGCTTAAAACAGTTTTTGATATAAGGATTGATAGAATTAAAATTCATTATAGAGTTTTAAAATTTAAACAAAGTCCTTGGGTGAAAAAGCATATTCAATTCATTACAGATATGAGAGCAAATACAGTGGCAAAATTTGAAGGTGACTTTAAGTAAATTAAATGAATAATGCTGTATTTGGAAAGACTATGCAAAATGTTAGAAGTCAGACAAAACATTAGATTCAGCAAATATCTTGGAAAGAAGCTTCGAGATTGGATAAATAAACCAAGTTTCTTGAGAGAGAAGAGGTTTTTTCAGAGAACTTTTTCTGCAACTCATATGAAAAAGGAAAGTATTGTAATGGATAAACCAATTTATATTGGAACAGTGTGTTCTTGATTTATCAAATATATTGATGTATGATTATTTGTAGCAATGACTTAAAGAAAGAGTATGGTGAAAATGTTTCATTGTTGTATATGGATACTGATAGTTTTGGCCCAGATATAAAAACTGAAGCATGTTTATGAAGATATGAAGAAAAATATTGGAGTATATGATACAAGTAATTTCAGCAAGAAGAGTGAGTTATTTTCCAAAAAGAATGAAAAGGTTATTGGTAAGTTTAAGGACGAGTTGGGTGGGAAAAAGTAATGAGTGAGTTTATTGGGATTGAGATAAAGGCATATGCTTATAAGTATGGTGGAACAGATTGATAAGGAGGTTA